>NC_060176.1:84298591-84408591 GCF_021184085.1 Oncorhynchus gorbuscha
GGGTGAGTGAGAGGACTAACTGGTGAGTGACAGGACTAACAGGTGAGTGAGAGGACTAACTGGTGAGTGAGAGGACTAACTGGTGAGTGACAGGACTAACGGGTGAGTGAGAGGACTAACTGGTGAGTGAGAGGACTAACTGGTGAGTGACAGGACTAACTGGTGAGTGGCAGGACTAATGGGTGAGTGAGAGGACTAACGGGTGAGTGAGAGGACTAACTGGTGAATGACAGGACTAACTGGTGAGTGATAGGACTAACTGGGGAGTGAGAGGACAAACTGGTGAGTGAGAGGACTAACTGGTGAGTGAGAGGACTAACTGGTGAGTGACAGGACTAACTGGTGAGTGAGAGGACTAACTGGTGAGTGAGAGGACTAACTGGTGAGTGACTGGTGAGTGAGAGGACTAACTGGTGAGTGACAGGACTAACTGGTGAGTGAGAGGACTAACTGGTGAGACTGGTGAGTGACAGGACTAACTGGTGAGTGAGAGGACTAACTGGTGAGTGAGAGGACTAACTGGTGAGTGAGAGGACTAACTGGTGAGTGAGAGGACTAACTGGTGAGTGACAGGACTAACTGGTGAGTGAGAGGACTAACTGGTGAGTGACAGGACTATCTGGTGAGTGACAGGACTAACTGGTGAGTGAGATGACTAACTGGTGAGTGACAGGACTAACTGGTGAGTGAGAGGACTAACTGGTGAGTGACAGGACTAACTGGTGAGTGACAGGACTAACTGGTGAGTGAGAGGACTAACTGGTGAGTGAGAGGACTAACTGGTGAGTGACAGGACTAACGGGTGAGTGAGAGGACTAACTGGTGAGTGAGAGGACTAACTGGTGAGTGACAGGACTAACTGGTGAGTGACAGGACTAACTGGTGAGTGAGAGGACTAACTGGAGTCTCCAAGTGGACACACACCTCTCCAAAGTGTGCACAGTTTAAATTTTATGACTCAAAAGAAGTCTTCAACTATAAGACAACTTTTATTAGCTATTCTATCTCTGCCGTTGAGGAACGAGGGAAACGGGGATACCTAATCAGTTGTACAACTGAAATGTGTCTTCCCTCTGAATCAGAGAGGACCCGTCGGGCTGCCTTAATTGACATTCACATCTTCGGCGCCCGGGGAACAGTGGGTTAACTGCCTTGCTCAGGGGCATTTTTACCTTGTCAGCTCAGGGATTCGATCCAGCATTCTATCGGTTACTGACCCAACGCTCTAATAGCAAGCACACTTGTAGTTGTTTAGTTTGGAACACAACACTGCATCTCAGCCAGCACACAGTTACTGTTGTTGTTTACACAATTGAAAAACATTCCATTATACTGTAAATGATTTGAAGGCTTGTTCTGTTGTTGGAATGAGACCAAGGTGCAGCGTGGTGAGCGTACATCTTCCTTTATTATGATGAACACCAACAAAAAAAAAAAGAAGAAAAAAAAGATCAACGAACGTAAAGTTCTGCAAGCTAATACAGCAACTAACAAAATCAAGATCCCGCAAACTCAGGTGGAAAACAGGCTGCCTAAGTATGATCCCCAATCAGAGACAACGATAGACAGCTGCCTTTGATTGGGAACCATACCCGGCCAACATAGAAATAGAACACATAGATTTCCCCACCCAAGTCACACCCCGACCTAACCAAATAGAGAATAAAAAGGCTCTCTACGGTCAGGGCGTGACAGCCAACATCAACAGCTAAATCTTACAGAGTGTAAAGGCCTTTTCTCACCAACTGCGTTGCAAACTTTTAGTCTGAATTCCCCCAAAATACAGATTTAGATTTTCACACCAAGTCCAATGTGTTTTTCCAAGTTTCACTTTTCAGAAAAATGTGCATAACGTCACCAACGCTGCTTCTATCATTCTCAGTGGCAATAAAATGTTCAAAATGGCTGCAGTAACGACAACAATCATATACTAGTTGAAAAATAATATGCTACTGAAAATATTAGGCTAGGATATATTCATCCTATAGAGGGATTCATGAAAGGAGCTTGGCTGTGTTTCATTCAGTTTCATCCCCATTTAATAAGAAAGAAAACACAAAAATGGCACCTGTCATCATTCCTCATACATATGCTGACCATCATGACGCTTGCTGCCTACAGGTTTCTACCTGATTAAAGAGACAAAGTCCAGACAGGAAACATTCTGAATGGACAAGGAGAATTAGTGAACACCCGCCCACCTTAAAGGAACAACCAATCAAAGCCACCTGCATCGAATCTCACACAGACACCTGATCCTAGACCAGCTCTGTAACACAGGATCCCTCTGGGCCTGCTCTTTTACACCTTCATCCTAGACCAGCTCTGTAACACAGGATCCCTCTGGGCCTGCTCTTTTACACCTTTATCCTAGACCAGCTCTGTAACACAGGATCCCTCTGGGCCTGCTCTTTTACACCTGATCCTAGACCAGCTCTGTAACACAGGATCCCTCTGGGCCTGCTCTTTAACACCTGATCCTAGACCAGCTCTGTAACACAGGATCCCTCTGGGCCTGCTCTTTTACACCTTTATCCTAGACCAGCTCTGTAACACAGGATCCCTCTGGGCCTGCTCTTTTACACCTGATCCTAGACCAGCTCTGTAACACAGGATCCCTCTGGGCCTGCTCTTTTACACCTTTATCCTAGACCAGCTCTGTAACACAGGATCCCTCTGGGCCTGCTCTTTTACACCTGATCCTAGACCAGCTCTGTAACACAGGATCACTCTGGGCCTGCTCTTTAACACCTGATCCTAGATCAGCTCTGTAACACATACTTTGCTTTAGGTTCATACTCCGACCCTCTTGGAGCTTGGATCACGGTGGTATGCATTTTGATAAACACCCAGTCTTTCAAACAGACGGATGTACAGTGTATTCCGGAAGTATTCAGACCCCTTCCCTTTTTACACATTTTGTTACGTTATAGCCGTATTCTAAAATTGATCAAATAAATTAAAATGCTCATCAATCTACACACAATACCTCATAATAATAAAGCGAAAACTGGTTTTTAGATTTAAAAAACAGAAATACCTTTTTTACATATGTATGTACTTTGCAATGAGACTCCGGTGGCATCCTGTTTCCATTGATCATCCTTGAGAAGTTTCTACAACTGGATTGGAGTCCACCTGTGGTAAATTCAATTGATTGGACATGATTTGGAAATGTCCCACAGTTGACAGTGCATGTCAGAGCAAAAACCAAGCCATGAGGTCGAAGGAATTGACCGTAGAGCTCCTAAACAGGATTGCGTCAAGGCACATATCTGGGGAAGGGTACCAAAAAATTGTCTGCAGCTTTGAAGGTCCTGAAGAACACAGTGGCCTCCACCATTCTGAAATGGAAGAAGTTTGGAACTACCAAGACTCTGAAGAACACAGTGGCCACACGGCCAAACTGAGCAATAGGGGGAGAAGAACCTTGGTCAAGGATGTTACTTACCCTACATTATTCATCTCATATGCATATGTATATACTGTACTCTACATCATCGACTGCATCCTTATGTAATACAGGTATCACTAGCCACTTTAACTATGCCACTTTGTTTACTTTGTCTACACACTCATCTCATATGTATATACTGTACTCGATACCATCTACTGTATGCTGCTCTGTACCATCACTCATTCATATATCCTTATGTACATGTTCCTTATCCCCTTACACTGTGTATAAGACAGTAGTTTTGGAATTGTTAGTTAGATTACTTGTTGGTTATCACTGCATTGTCGGAACTAGAAGCACAAGCATTTCGCTACACTCGCATTAACATCTGCTAACCATGTGTATGTGACAAATACAATTTGATTTGATTTGATTTGATCAAGAACCTGATGGTCAATCTTGACAGAGCTCCAGAGTTCCTCTGTGGAGATAGGAGAACCTCCCAGAAAGACAACCATTTCTACAGCACTCCACCAATCAGGCCTTTATGGTAAAGTGGCCAGACAGAAGCCACTCCTCAGTAAAAGTCACATGACAGCCCGATTTGAGTTTGCCAAAAGGCACCTAAAGGACTCTCAAACCATGAGAAACAAGATTCTCTGGTCTGATGAAACCAATATTGAACTCTTTGGCCTGAATGTCAAGCATCACATCTGGAGGAAACCTTGCACCATCCCTACGGTGAAGCATGGTGGTGGCAGCATCATGCTGTGGGGATATTTTTCAGCGGCAGAGACTGGGAGACTTGTCAGGATCGAGGGAAAGATGAACGGAGCAAAGTACAGAGAGATCCTTGATGAAAACCTCCTCCAGAGCACTCAGGACCTCAGACTGGGGCGAAGGTTCACCTTCAAACAGGACAACGACCCTAAGCACACAGCCAAGACAATGCAGGAATGGCTTTGGGACAAGTGGCTTTGGGAATGTCCTTGAGTGGCCCAGCCAGAGCCGGACTTGAACCCGATCGAACATCTCTGGAGAGACCTGCAAAATGCTGTGCAGAGACGCTCCCCATCCAACCTGACAGAGCTTGAGAGGATCTGCAGAGAAGAATGGGAGAAACTCCCCAAATACAGGTGTGCCAAGCTTGTAGCGTCATACCCAAGAATACTCCAGGCTGTAATCGCTGCCAAAGGTGCTTCAACAAACTACTGAGTAAAGGGCCTGAATTATTATCTAAATGTCATATTTCAGATTCCCTTTTTAAATACATTTGCAAATATTTATAAAAACATGTTTTTGCTTTGTCATTATGGGGTATTGTGTATAGATTGATCTGTGAACAAAAAGTGAAAAAGTCAAGGGGTCTGAATACTTCCCGAGTCCATATTCTGAGTATTCTATCCCCTCCATTCACCAGTTGATATTGGGAGTATTCTACCCCCTCCATTCACCACTAGTTGATATTGGGAGTATTCTACCCCCTCCATTCACCACTAGTTGATATTGGGAGTATTCTACCCCCCTCCATTCACCACTAGTTGATATTGGGAGTATTCCCCTTAAAGAAGGTCCCGTCTTGCCTTTGTGAGCAGTTTATAAATCTACCCGCTCCCCTGCCTGTTCTTTACCCCCAGGGCTGAGACAGACACAGAGGCAGCCCCGGGAACCTCAGCGGGCTGCATGCCTTGCAAAATAATAACTCTACTCTACTCTACTGTGGTCTACTCTACTCTACTCTACTCTACTGTGGTCCACTACTGTGGTCTACTCTACTGTAGTATACTGTAGTCTACTCTACTGTTGTCTACTCTACTCTACTCTACTCTACTCTACTCTACTCTACTGTGGTCTACTCTACTCTACTCTACTGTGGTCCACTCTACTGTGGTCTACTCTACTGTAGTATACTGTAGTCTACTCTACTGTTGTCTACTCTACTGTAGTATACTGCAGTCTACTCTACTGCAGTCTACTCTACTGTATTCTACACTACTCTACTCTACTGTATTCTACACTACTCTACTCTACTCTACTGTAGTCTACTATACTGTAGTCTACTATACTGTGGTCTACTCTACTGTAGTATACTGTAGTCTACTCTACTGTAGTATACTGTAGTCTACTCTACTGTAGTATACTGTAGTGTACTCTACTGTAGTCTAGTCTACTCTACTGTAGTCTACTGTGGTCTACTCTACTGTAGTATACTGCAGTCTACTCTACTGTGGTCTACTCTACTGTAGTATACTGTAGTCTACTCTACTGTAGTCTACTCTACTGTAGTCTACTCTACTCTACTGTAGTCTACTCTACTCTACTGTGGTCTACTCTACTGTGATCTACTGTAGTCTACTCTACTGTAGTCTACTCTACTGTGGTCTACTCTACTGTAGCCTACTCTACTGTAGTCTACTCTACTCTACTCTACGGTGGTCTACTCTACTGTAGTTTACTCTACTCTACTCTACTGTGGTCTATTCTACTGTAGTCTACTCTACTGTAGTCTACTCTACTCTACTGTAGTCTACTGTAGTCTACTCTACTGTGGTCTACTCTACTGTAGTCTACTCTACTGTGGTCTACTCTACTGTAGTCTACTCTACTCTACTGTAGTCTACTCTACTGTAGTCTACTCTACTCCACTGTAGTATACTGTAGTCTACTCTACTGTAGTCTACTCTACTACTGTAGTCTCTACTGTAGTCTACTATACTGTAGTCTACTATACTGTGGTCTACTCTACTGTAGTATACTGTAGTCTACTCTACTGTAGTATACTGTAGTCTACTCTACTGTAGTCTTCTATTCTACTCTACTGTAGTCTACTATACTGTAGTCTACCCTACTGTGGTCTACTCTACTGTAGTATACTGCAGTCTACTCTACTGTAGTCTACTCTACTGTAGTTTACTTACTCTACTCTACTGTGGTCTACTGTAGTCTACTCTACTGTAGTCTACTCTACGGTGGTCTACTCTACTCTACTGTGGTTTACTCTACTGTGGTCTATTCTACTGTAGTCTACTCTACTCTACTGTAGTCTACTCTACTGTAGTCTACTCTACTGTAGTCTACTGTAGTCTACTCTACTGTGGTCTACTCTACTGTGGTCTACTCTACTGTAGTCTACTCTACTCTACTCTGGTTTACTTTACTCTACTCTACTGTGGTCTACTCTACTGTGGTCTACTCTACTGTAGTCTACTCTACTCTACTAGTCTACTCTAGCCCCCCTTCCATTCACCACTAGTTGATATTGGGAGTATTCTACCCCCTCCATTCACCACTAGTTGATATTGGGAGTATTCTACCCCCTCCATTCACCACTAGTTGATATTGGGAGTATTCTACCCCCTCCATTCACCACTAGTTGATATTGGGAGTATTCTACCCCCCTCCATTCACCACTAGTTGATATTGGGAGTATTCTACCACCTCCATTCACCACTAGTTGATATTGGGAGTATTCTACCCCCCTCCATTCACCACTAGTGTATATTGGGAGTATTCTACCCCCTCCATTCACCACTAGTTGATATTGGGAGTAGTCTACTCTACTGTAGTTTACTCTACTCTACTCTACTGTGGTCTACTGTAGTCTACTCTACTGTAGTCTACTCTTCTCTACTCTACGGTGGTCTACTCTACGGTGGTCTACTCTACTGTACTCTACTCTACTCTACTGTGGTTTACTTTACTCTACTCTACTGTGGTCTACTCTACTGTGGTCTACTCTACTGTAGTCTACTCTACTGTACTCTACTCTACTCTACTGTAGTCTACTCTACTCTACTCTACTGTGGTCTACTCTACTGTAGTCTACTCTACTGTTGTCTACTCTACTGTAGTCTACTCTACTGTAGTCTACTCTACTGTAGTCTACTGTAGTCTACTATACTGTAGTCTACTGTATTCTACTATACTGTAGTCTACTCTACTGTGGTCTACTCTACTGTATTCTAGTCTACTGTAGTCTACTCTACTCTACTGTATTCTAGTCTACTGTAGTCTACTCTACTCTACTGTGGTCTACTCTATTGTGGTCTACTCTACTGTAGTCTACTGTAGTCTACTATACTGTAGTCTACTCTATTGTGGTCTACTCTACTGTAGTATACTGTAGTCTACTCTACTGTAGTCTACTCTACTGTAGTTTACTCTACTCTACTGTGGTCTACTCTACTGTGGTCTACTCTACTGTAGTCTACTCTACTGTAGTTTACTCTACTGTGGTCTACTCTACTGTAGTCTACTCTACTCTACTGAGGTCTACTCTACTGTAGTCTACTGTGGTCTACTCTACTGTAGTCTACTCTACTGTGGTCTACTCTACTGTATTCTAGTCTACTGTAGTCTACTCTACTCTACTGTAGTCTACTCTGCTCTACTCTAATGTAGTCAACTCTACTCTACTCTGCTCAACTCTACTCTACTCTATTCTACTGTACTGTAGTCCACTCCACTCTACTGTGGTCTACTCTACTCTGCTCTACTCTATTCTACTCTACTGTAGTCTACTGTACTCTACTGTTCTCTGCTCTACTCTACACTACTCTACTCTATTCTACTGTACTGTAGTCCACTCCACTCTACTGTAGTCTACTCTACTCTGCTCTACTCTATTCTACTCTACTCTACTCTACTCTACTCTACTCTACTCTACTCTACTCTACTCTACTCTAGTTGTTTTCCTTCTCTTCTCTTTCCTTTTCTTTCTTTTTCTATGAACACCCAGCCGACACCCAGCCGGCTGTTGAACCACTAGTCCTGGCATTATCTTTGTCATCAGCAGCAGAGCTCTCTGAAGCTTCTCTCTCTCTCTCTCAGCCTTCTCTCTCTGCCTCGCCTGCATTGTGATCTTTATTCAACTCCCGGCCCTGTTGGGAAAGCCGCTCTGCTGCCAAAAGTCACACACAAACAAAAGGTGCACCTGGGCATTATTTACCCTGGGTAAGAAGTTACATTTTTCTTCTTCAATCAAATCCAGGTCACAGCTGCTCAGGATGCCTGAGGCACTCCATTGTTGGAGGTAGGAGGAAGGACTCGCATCTGGAATGAGTAGTGTCCCACACGACCCCACTGCTGTACACCTCAGCCCAGCCTAACCACCACCCACAACCCTCCACCTAGAGTTGAACCATCAAACTAAAACACAGGCCATGATAGCAGCAATGTTTGTGCTTTTTAAAAACCCATGTAATCTCAGGTTGTTGTGTAACTAAAGAAATAGTCAAATGTTTTAATGTCTCCGCTTAGATTTGTTGAACGATGTCGGACATAGGTTTTAAATCATTATGTTGAAGCTAAGTGATAGGTGGATTTGACCATTGTCTCATCAAACAGAGTATCTGGGCTTTGATTTGAACGTCCTATGTGATACTGACCTCCTATAGTATGAAGCTGAATGCCCAAGTTAACCATTTGTTTGCGTGAAGTATTTTCTAAAGTCGATTTTAGAAGACAAAATGTAGTTCTAAATGTAGTCCAAAATGTAGTCTAAATGTAGTCCTAAATGTAGTTCTAAAGGTAGTCCTAAATGTAGTCCTAAATGTAGTCCAAAATGTAGTTCTAAATGTAGTCCTAAATGTAGTTCTAAATGTAGTCCTAAATGTAGTCCTAAATGTAGTTCTAAATGTAGTTCTAAATGTAGTCCTAAATGTAGTCCTAAATGTAGTTATAAATGTAGTCCAAAATGTAGTTCTAAATGTAGTCCTAAATGTAGTTCTAAATGTAGTCCTAAATGTAGTCCTAAAGGTAGTCAAATCAAATCAAATTTTATTTGTCACATACACACGGTTAGCAGATGTTAGTGCTAGTGTAGCGAAATGCTTGTGCTTCTAGTTCCGACAATGCAGTAATAACCAACAAGTAATCTAACTAACAAAACTACTGTCTTATACACAGTGTAAGGGGATAAAGAATATGTACATAAAGATATTGAATGAGTGATGGTACAGAGCAGCATAGGCAAGATACAGTAGATGGTATCGAGTACAGTATATACATATGAGATGAGTATGTAAACAAAGTGGCATAGTTAAAGTGGCTAGTGATACATGTATTACGTAAGGATGCAGTAGATGATATAGATACCATATATCAACCAGACCCACCAGGTAGACACCATATATCAACCAGACCCACCAGGTAGACACCATATATCAACCAGACCCACCAGGTAGACACCAGACCCACCAGGTAGACACCAGACCCACCAGGTAGACACCAGACCCACCAGGTAGACACCAGACCCACTAGGTAGACACCATATATCAACCAGACCCAGCAGGTAGACACCAGACCCACCAGGTAGACACCATATATCAACCAGACCCACCAGGTAGACACTATATATCAACCAGACCTACCAGGTAGACACCATATATCAACCAGACCCACCAGGTAGACACCAGACCCACCAGGTAGACACCATATATCAACCAGACCTACCAGGTAGACACCATATATCAACCAGACCCACCAGGTAGACACCATATATCAACCAGACCCACCAGGTAGACACCAGACCCAGCAGGTAGACACCATATATCAACCAGACCCACCAGGTAGACACCATATATCAACCAGACCCACCAGGTAGACACTATATATCAACCAGACCCACCAGGTAGACACCATATATCAACCAGACCAGACCCACCAGGTAGACACCATATATCAACCAGACCCAGCAGGTAGACACCATATATCAACCAGACCCACCAGGTAGACACCAGACCCACCAGGTAGACACTATATATCAACCAGACCCACCAGGTAGACACCATATATCAACCAGACCCAGCAGGTAGACACCAGACCCACCAGGTAGACACCAGACCCACCAGGTAGACACCATATATCAACCAGACCCACCAGGTAGACACCATATATCAACCAGACCAGACCCACCAGGTAGACACCATATATCAACCAGACCCACCAGGTAGACACCAGACCTACCAGGTAGACACCAGACCTACCAGGTAGACACCAGACCCACCAGACCCACCAGGTAGACACCAGACCCAGCAGGTAGACACCATATATCAACCAGACCCACCAGGTAGACACCATATATCAACCAGACCCACCAGGTAGACACCATATATCAACCAGACCCAGCAGGTAGACACCAGACCTACCAGGTAGATGCAAGACCCACCAGGTAGACACCATATATCAACCAGACCCAGCAGGTAGACACCATATATCAACCAGACCCACCAGGTAGACACCATATATCAACCAGACCAACCAGGTAGACACCATATATCAACCAGACCCAGCAGGTAGACACCAGACCCACCAGGTAGACACCATATATCAACCAGACCCAGCAGGTAGACACCATATATCAACCAGACCCAGCAGGTAGACACCAGACCTACCAGGTAGACACCAGACCTACCAGGTAGACACCAGACCCACCAGGTAGACACCATATATCAACCAGACCCACCAGGTAGACACCAGACCCACCAGGTAGACACCATACCCACCAGGTAGACACCATATATCAACCAGACCCACCAGGTAGACACCATATATCAACCAGACCCAGCAGGTAGACACCAGACCTACCAGGTAGACACCAGACCCACCAGGTAGACACCATATATCAACCAGACCCAGCAGGAAGTGTGTTTGAGATTTTACAGTATATACTCCGTCTGTTGTCATGGTGTGAGAACTTTACAGGCTTTGAACTGAAGATGTCTGTTATTTGACTCAGACTTTAACTTAATTAATGCTCACAGTTTAGGCCTAGTATCAGAAAGGGAACAAAATGTGTGTAAATATAATAACAAAGGACATTAACATAGATGTATTATTCGCACTTTTGTGAGTGACTAGAGTATTAGCTTAGACCTGACGCGTTCACACATTTGCCCAGTTTTCTCACACTTTGCAGGGCTAGTAAGTAGAAAGCCATAACATTTAATGGTGAAATATTATTATTGGCTGATTACATGAAATGGATTTCATGGCTGGTGTCCGAGAGACTTTTAAAAGAAGACGGGCTAGCCAAAGTATTCTGTATTCTGTTGGCCCAATAAGCACACATGTTCCCGCTGTCAGCCTGCACCACATCTGTTGGAGGGGAAGATAAGATGAAAAGGACCACACAAAGTCACATTTCATTGTTTTTATAGTGCCATTTTGAAATTCCTTTCCTGATGCACCAATAGAATGTGATCTCTCCACAGGCCGAGCATAGCTGGAATTATTATCTGAAGCTTCATCTCCAAAGACCAGCTGTCGGGTCTTTCTGAGGTTTTTCCCATGTAATATTTCCTCATGAATGAAAGTGCAATAAATGTAAACTTTAAGCTACTGGAATTACAAACACTGAGGCGCCCTGGGATACATATTTGGATGGATGCCAGCAGACCAGGGTTCTTCAACCTGTTCTTGCCCTGTGTCCCCCTCCCAGGCAAACCGGCAGCCCAGGGACAACCGTCATACGTTAGCAAAAATATAGAATCCTGTGAAGGACAGTGGCAAGGAGAAGTAATCAACATTTTCAAATTAATAGATTTGGTAGATAGTTTTGTTCATTTTGAGCTCCTACCCCTGAATGGTAACTATAACTATAACATGGCCTGTTAGCTAGAAAGGTAACTATAACATAGCATGTTAGCTAGAAAGGTAACTATAACTATAACATGGCCTGTTAGCTAGAAAGGTAACTATAACTATAACATGGCCTGTTAGCTAGAAAGGTAACTATAACATGGCCTGTTAGCTAGAAAGGTAACTATAACATAGCATGTTAGCTAGAAAGGTAACTATAACATAGCCTGTTAGCTAGAAAGGTAACTATAACATAGCCTGTTAGCTAGAAAGGTAACTATAACATAGCCTGTTAGGTAGAAAGGTAACTATAACTATAACATGGCCTGTTAGCTAGAAAGGTAACTATAACATAGCCTGTTAGCTAGAAAGGTAACTATAACTATAACATGGCCTGTTAGCTAGAAAGGTAACTATAACTACAACATAGCCTGTTAGCTAGAAAGGTAACTATAACATAGCCTGTTAGCTAGAAAGGTAACTATAACTATAACATGGCCTGTTAGCTAGAAAGGTAACTATAACTACAACATAGCCTGTTAGCTAGAAAGGTAACTATAACATAGCCTGTTAGCTAGAAAGGTAACGATAACATAGCCTGTTAGCTAGAAAGGTAACTATAACATGGCCTGTTAGCTAGAAAGGTAACTATAACTATAACATAGCCTGTTAGCTAGAAAGGTAACGATAACATAGCCTGTTAGCTAGAAAGGTAACTATAACATAGCCTGTTAGCTAGAAAGGTAACTATAACATAGCCTGTTAGCTAGAAAGGTAACTATAACATAGCCTGTTAGCTAGAAAGGTAACTATAACATAGCCTGTTAGCTAGAAAGGTAACTATAACATAGCCTGTTAGCTAGAAAGGTAACTATAACTGTAACATAGCCTGTTTGTGTGAGGAGCAGGGTGTCTATTTAGTCAGGCCCACATTATTCTGACGTATTTTAGATGGACAAATGATGGGAATGTCCATGCATAATGCCATTGGATAGGCCTATTCATAAAAACATGATAATTCAGAAAGTGGTAATGCATAATGCCATTGGATAGGCCTATTCATAAAAACATGATAATTCAGAAAGTGGTAATGCATAATGCCATTGGATAGGCCTATTCATTGGATAAAAACAGGCCTATTCATAAAAACATGATAATTCAGAAAGTGGTAATGCATAATGCCATTGGATAGGCCTATTCATAAAAACATGATAATTCAGAAAGTGGTAATGCATAATGCCATTGGATAGGCCTATTCATAAAAACATGATAATTCAGAAAGTGGTAATGCATACTTTTTTGCATACATTTTGGGGTATTTAAAAACAAAAACAGTTTGACTAATTATGCCAGAAACTAAAAACATCTACAACTTTTTTGTAGGTACTATTGAAACTACATCTACAATGTAGGTAATTGAAAATTACAATACATTTTTTCAAAAAGTCCTTGAACTTGACTTTACACTGTCTGTATGAACCCTGTATAGGCTGCTTGCTAAGCCCACAAGGGACAGATAACTCTGTATAGGCTGCTTGCTAAGCCCACAAGGGACAGATAACCCTGTATAGGCTGCTTGCTAAGCCCACAAGGACAGATAGCAAATCACCTGCTATTGAAATGATTCCCGCAACTAGATGCAGTCTATCACAGTGCCATCCGTTTGGTCACCAAAGCCCCATATACTACCCACCACTGCAACCTGTATGCCCTCGTTGGCTGGCCCTCGCTTCATACTCGTCGCCAAACCCACTGGCTCCATGTCATCTACAAGACCCTGCTAGGTAAAGTCCCCCATAATCTCAGCTCGCTGGACACCATAGCAGCACCCACCTGTAGCACGCGCTCCAGCAGGTATATCTCTCTGGTCACCCCCAAAACCAATCCTTCCTTTGGCCGCCTCTCCTTCCAGTTCTCTGCTGCCAATGACTGGAACAAACTACAAAAATCCCAACACTTATCTCCCTCACTAGCTTTAAGCACCAGCTGTCAGAGCAGCTCACAGATTACTGCACCTGTACATAGCCCATCTATAATTTAGCCCAAACAACTACCTCTCCCCCTACTGTATTTATTTATTTGGCTCCTTTGCACCCCATTATTTCTATCTCTACTTTGCACATTCTTCTACTGCAAATCTACCATTCCAGTGTTTTACTTGCTATATTGTATTAACTTTGCCACCATGGCCTTTTTTTTGCCTTTACCTCCCTTATCTCACCTCATTTGCTCACAATGTATATATACTTATTTTTCTACTGTATTATTGACTGTACGTTTGTTTTATTCCATTCCTTTGGCACATTGACCTGTACGTTGAGCCCTGAAAGGGGCTCAGTAGCTTTCAGTTGGCACTGGCCCGGTGTGCCATTGGCACATTGACCTGTACGTTGAGCCCTGAAAGGGGCTCAGTAGCTTTCAGTTGGCACTGGCCCGGTGTGCCTTTGGCACATTGACCTGTACGTTCAGGGCTCAGTAGCTTTCAGTTGGCACTGGCCCGGTGTGCCATTGGCACATTGACCTAGACGTTCAGCCCTGTTGCTAAAACGCTGCCAGTTTTAATGAGATTTCATGTTGCTGAAACACTGCCAGTTTTAAGATAAGAGTTAAACCTTGTGAATCCCCACCAGCTGTGTATTACGTCACATAGATCTAAAACCAGACCACAAACAGCTCAGTCACTGAGTAACAGCATCGGGGTGTGTAGAGCTGTAGGGCCTACGCACACGTTCACACCTCTTCACTGTCATTGGCTGTGGCTACGTCCCAAATGGCACCCTATTCCCTATATAGTGCACTACTTTAGACCAGAGGCCTATTCCCTATATAGTGGTACTACTATAGACCAGAGCCCTATTCCCTATATAGTGCACTACTTTAGACCAGAGCCCTATTCCCTATATAGTGCACTACTTTAGACCAGAGCCCTATTCCCTATATAGTGGTACTACTATAGACCAGAGCCCTATTCCCTATATAGTGGTACTACTTTAGACCAGAGCCCTATTCCCTATATAGTGGTACTACTATAGACCAGAGCCATGTTCCCTATATAGTGCACTACTTTAGACCAGAGCCCTATTCCCTATATAGTGCACTACTTTAGACCAGAGCCCTATTCCCTATATAGTGCACTACTTTAGACCAGAGCCCTATCCCCTATATAGTGTACTACTTTAGACCAGAGCCCTATTCCCTACATAGTACACTACTTTAGACCAGAGCCCTATTCCCTATATAGTGGTACTACTTTAGACCAGAGCCCTATTCCCTATATAGTGAACTACTATAGACCAGAGCCCTATTCCCTATATAGTGGTACTACTTTAGACCAGAGCCCTATTCCCTATATAGTGAACTACTATAGACCAGATCCCTATTCCCTATATAGTGCACTACTTTAGACCAGAGCCCTATTACCTATATAGTACACTACTTTAGACCAGAGCCCTATTCCCTATATAGTGGTACTACTATAGACCAGAGCCATGTTTCCTACATAGTGCACTACTTTAGACCAGAGCCCTATTCCCTATATAGTGGTACTACTATAGACCAGAGCCATGTTCCCTACATAGTGCACTACTTTAGACCAGAGCCATGTTCCCTACATAGTGCACTACTTTAGACCAGAGCCATGTTCCCCATATAGTGCACTACTTTAGACCAGAGCCATGTTCCCTACATAGTGCACTACTTTAGACCAGAGCCCTATTCCCTATATAGTGGTACTACTATAGACCAGAGACCTATTCCCTACATAGTGCACTACTTTAGACCAGGACTCATATGGTCTACATAGTGCACTACTTTAGACCAGGACTCATATGGTCTACATAGTACACTACTTTAGACCAGGACTCATATGGTCTATATAGTACACTACTTTAGACCAGAGCCCTATTCCCTATATAGTGGTACTACTATAGACCAGAGCCCTATTCCCTACATAGTACACTACTTTAGACCAGAGCCCTATTCCCTATATAGTGGTACTACTATAGACCAGAACCCTATTCCCTACATAGTACACTACTTTAGACCAGAGCCCTATTCCCTATATAGTGGTACTACTATAGACCAGAGCCCTATTCCCTACATAGTACACTACTTTAGACCAGGACTCATATGGTCTATATAGTGGTACTACTTTAGACCAGGACTCATATGGTCTACATAGTGCACTACTTTAGACCAGGACTCATATGGTCTATATAGTTCACTACTTTAGACCAGGACTCATATGGTCTACATAGTACACTACTATAGACCAGGACTCATATGGTCTACATAGTGCACTACTATAGACCAGGACTCATATGGTCTACATAGTACACTACTATAGACCAGGACTCATATGGTCTACATAGTGCACTACTATAGACCAGGACTCATATGGTCTACATAGTGCACTACTATAGACCAGGACTCATATGGTCTATACTGTAGTTCACTATTAGGAAATATGGTGCCATTTCTTTCTCAGTGTCAGAGGTCAACGAAGAGGAAACCGGTGCCACTAGAATACTGGGACAGAGAGCTGCCAGATTGCATGGGAATTGATTTCCTCGATAACAAGGAATCATCTATCTCAGTGGTTTTCAACTGGGTGTCATCGCCCCACTAGGGGTTCGCGCAGGTACTGCAGGGGGTCCTCGAAAAATATATTTATTTAAAAAAGTGGAACGTTGATTGTATTTTTTTCCCAGGGTTGTTTATGAATATCACTAGCAACAACAAAATAAACAAATGTTGAATTACATTCCTACAGTAGAACAGAAGATAATATCTTCTTTCTAATTATCAACTTAATTTCTCATCTCTTAATATTGAGGCAATTACACTCATTGGGGCCAATTACACTCATTGGGGCCAATTACACTCATTGGGGCCAATTACACTCATTGGGGCCAATTACACTCATTGGGGCCAATTACACTCATTGGGGCCAATTACACTCATTGGGGCCAATTACACTCATTGGGGCCAATTACACTCATTGGGGCTAATTACACTCATTGGGGCCAATTACACTCATTGGGGCCAATTACACTCATTGGGGCCAATTACACTCATTGGGGATAATTACACTAAAATGTGACTAAGATGATATTTTAGTCAACCTGACTAAGCCTAGACTAAATCTAAAAATTTGTGCCAAAATTAACACTGACACACACACACACACACACACACACACACACACACACACACACACACACACACACACACACACACACACACACACACACACACACACACACACACACACACACACACACACACACACACACACACACACACACACACACACACACACACACACACACACAGTGCACCACACATAGTGTAAGTAACCATTTCACAGTAAGGTCTACTACACCTGTTCTATTTGGCACATCCCTCCAATGGTGTTGTTGTCCCTCTGAGTCTACTCTACATCCCTCCCATGGTGTTGTTGTCCCTCTGAGTCTACTCTACCTCCCTCCCATGATGTTGTTGTCCCTCTGAGTCTACTCTACCTCTCTCCCATGATGTTGTTGTCCCTCTGAGTCTACTCTACCTCTCTCCCATGGTGTTGTTGTCCCTCCGAGTCTACTCTACCTCTCTCCCATGGTGTTGTTGTCCCTCTGAGTCTACTCTACATCCCTCCCATGGTGTTGTTGTCCCTCTGAGTCTACTCTACCTCTCTCCCATGGTGTTGTTGTCCCTCTGAGTCTACCCTACCTCCCTCCCATGGTGTTGTTGTCCCTCTGAGTCTACCCTCCCTCTCTCCCATGGTGTTGTTGTCCCTCTGAGTCTACTCTACCTCCCTCTCTCCCATGGTGTTGTTGTCCCTCTGAGTCTACTCTACCTCCCTCCCTCTCTCCCATGATGTTGTTGTCCCTCTGAGTCTACTCTACCTCCCTCTCTCCCATGATGTTGTTGTCCCTCTGAGTCTACCCTACCTCTCTCCCATGGTGTTGTTGTCCTCTGAGTCTACTCTACCTCCCTCTCTCCCATGGTGTTGTTGTCCCTCTGAGTCTACTCTACATCTCTCCCATGGTGTTGTCCCTCTGAGTCTACTCTACATCTCTCCCATGGTGTTGTTGTCCCACTGAGTCCCTACCTCCCTCCCTACCTCTCTCCCATGGTGTTGTTGTCCCTCTGAGTCTACCCTACCTCCCACCCATGGTGTTGTTGTCCCTCTGAGTCTACCCTACCTCCCTCCCATGGTGTTGTTGTCCCTCTGAGTCTACCCTACCTCCCTCCCATGGTGTTGTTGTCCCTCTGAGTCGACCCTCCCTCCCTCCCATGATGTTGCTGTCCCTCTGAGTCTACCCTACCTCCCTCCCATGGTGTTGTTGTCCCTCTGAGTCTACCCTACCTCCCTCCCATGGTGTTGTTGTCCCTCTGAGTCGACCCTCCCTCCCATGATGTTGCTGTCCCTCTGAGTCCCTACCTCCCTCCCTTCCTCCCATTCACAGCCATCATTTGTCAGGATGAAACATGACCCATGTGCTGGCTGCTCTTACGTGTAAGGAACCCTTTAACCTCTGTAGTTGAAGAGTATCGAGCGGCTCCTGCCTCAGTCTCTCCCAGGAATGTACACCTGCCACGCTGGGGAGCAGCCTGTGTCTTTTATGTGGAGACTAAGCATTGAAATCTTTTCTTTTTCCGTTTAGATGCACAGGCAAGGTGTTCCGGTCCTTTTTTGCACCCAAGTTACTTGAGTGTTTATGTCTACTTGTTTTACTGGAGAGAAGTCCCAGGAAAACAAATCCCCAGTTGAAATCTGTCACCTTTGGAGGTAGATATTTGAAAGTGCTGCTGGAGAGAGTAACTAAAAGGAAACTCATAGTAGACCTGTATGAGTGGTCACTTGGATTAAACTTCAGTCTGAAAGACCTGCGTTTGTTAAATAATGAATGTTGCCAGGGAGGGGGAAAACAAGCAGAGGTACTTAATTGATATTGCGAAATGTAACCTGATCTGGACCACCATGTTGCTGGAGTTTGGCAGATGCGTTGTGTTGACAAATGTTGCAGGTGGAATCACACCAAGAGCAAAATAGCACTAGTGTCAACAGGCCCAGACAGCTCCACTGATTTCTCCCCTCATTTAATAATTAGAAGGTTCTCTCCCCTCAGGACTTGACTCATGGCATTCTTTTCATTCATTTCGCTTCGATACAGAGAGGCATTTCAGGTCCTAGTTATTTCCAGCTTGTTGCTGTCAAAACGAAGCTAGGTATTAGAGCAGGTTGGGTGTTAACAGGTCTGTGTCTCCAGTCATTTTACATGACCTAGCCTCCGCAAGATACTGTACTTCTCAACACACCATCGATGAGTTGTCTTAACTAGCTGTCCAGGAATATTGTGAAAGATTTCGTAATTCTTATATTCACTTGTAAAGAATGCATTCTTGAAAGGAGCCCGGTCCGAGGTACTGCAGTGTGTCCGGCGCCTGATCTCTAATAACATGTTTTTATTGCAACGGATTGGAGGAATTTGGCCAAGGGTTTCGTTGAACAAGTTTAGAGGGTGCAATACAATACAATGTAATATTATTCAGCTATAATAATGACTACCCTCTCCAGGGCCTGAGAGGCTCACAGGGATCCACAGTACTGCATCAATGTTACTAATGGTTACTTATTCACTATCACATGAGGGCTCCCTGATGAATTCACTATCACATGAGGGCTCCCTGATGAATTCACTATCACATGAGGGCTCCCTGATGAATTCACTATCACATGAGGGCTCCCTGATGAATTCACTATCACATGAGGGCTCCCTGATGAATTCACTATCACATGAGGGCTCCCTGATGAATTCACTATCACATGAGGAGTACCTGATGAAATCAGAATCACATGAGGGCTCCCTGATGAATTCACTATCACATGAGGGCTCTCTGATGAATTCACTATCACATGAGGGGTCCCTGATGAATTCACTATCACATGAGGGCTCCCTGATGAATTCACTATCACATGAGGGCTCCCTGATGAATTCACTATCACATGAGGGCTCCCTGATGAATTCACTATCACATGAGGGCTCCTGATGATCACTATCTGATGAAATCACTATCACATGAGGGCTCCCTGATGAATGAGGGCTCTGATGAATTCACTATCACATGAGGGCTCCCTGATGATTCACTATCACTATCACATGAGGGGGTCCCTGATGAATTCACTATCACATGAGGGGTCCCTGATGAATTCACTATCACATGAGGGCTCCCTGATGAATTCACTATCACATGAGGGCTCCCTGATGAATTCACTATCACATGAGGGCTCCCTGATGAATTCACTATCACATGAGGAGTCCCTGATGAATTCACTATCACATGAGGGCTCCCTGATGAATTCACTATCACATGAGGGTCCCTGATGAATTCACTATCACATGAGGAGTACCTGGCTCCAATGAGTTTGGGAACCTCTGATTTACATTTACATTTAAGTCATTTAGCAGACGCTCTTATCCAGAGCGATTTAACTGATAATATTCTCTAATTGAACACAGTTGACATTTTGTAGAGTTTTCTCCATGAACCACACAGTTCTGAGTGTTCATTAAAGTTAGCTATTGAGCCTGAAATACACATCTGCAAACCTGTGGTTACAATAGTGCATCTAAATCTTAAAGGGGGGGGGGGTGAGAGGGATTACTTATCCTATCCTAGGTATTCCAAACCTGTGGTTGTGGAATAGTGTTTGAAAGCGAGAGTGGGGTTTTCTAGCCAAAGCATCTGCCACTCTATCAGAGTTGGCTTTATGCTCACACACTCTGAGGAACACATGGAGCACATTCTTTGAAATCTTCTTTGTTTTATCACTACACACTGGCCAGCTGGGCTGCGTATTATTCCACCTGAGTAAATACTGAGCACCATCTCTCCCACTTAGGTCAGGGCAGAGAGAGGCCGCTCAGGTCTCTCTCTGAGCCCCTCTACTCTGGCTGCTTCCCTAATAGAACCCTGTTCCCTAAACAGAGCACTGCCGGTGACCAGGACCCATGGGGCTCTAAAGTAGTGCACTATATAGGGAATAGGGCTCTGGTCTAAAGTAGTCCACTATATAGGGAATAGGGCTCTGGTCTAAAGTAGTGCACTATATAGGGAATAGGGCTCTGGTCTAAAGTAGTCCACTATATAGGGAATAGGGCTCTGGTCTATAGTAGTTCACTATATTTACATTTACATTTAAGTCATTTAGCAGACGCTCTTATCCAGAGAATAGAGCTTTGGTCTAAAGTAGTCCACTATATAGGGAATAGGGCTCTGGTCTAAAGTAGTGCACTATATATAGGGAATAGGGCTCTGGTCTATAGTAGTTCACTATATAGGGAATAGGGCTCTGGTCTAAAGTAGTCCACTATATAGGCAATAGGGCTCTGATCTATAGTAGTACCACTATATAGGGAATAGGGCTCTGGTCTATAGTAGTACCACTATATAGGGAATAGGGCTCTGGTCTAAAGTAGTCCACTATATAGGGAACAGGGCTCTGGTCTAAAGTAGTGCACTATATAGGGAATAGGGCTCTGGTCTAAAGTACCCAACCCTGTCTCTCCCAATCCCCAGCCCAATAACACAGCCCTGTCTCTCCCAATCCCCAGCCCAATAACACAGCCCTGTCTCTCCCAATCCCCAGCCCAATAACACAGCCCTGTCTCTCCCAATACCCAGCCCAATAACACAGCCCTGTCTCTCCCAATCCCCAGCGCAATAACACAGCCCTGTCTCTCCCAATCCCCAGCCCAATAACACAGCCCTGTCTCTCCCAATCCCCAGCCCAATAACACAGCCCTGTCTCTCCCAATCCCCAGCCCAATAACACAGCCCTGTCTCTCCCAATCCCCAGCCCAATAACTCAACCCCAGCAGCCCCAACCCCAGCAGCCCCACCCCCAGCATCCCCACCCCCAGCATCCCCAACCCCAGCAGCCCCACCCCCAGCAGCCCCAACCCCAGCAGCCCCACCCCCAGCATCCCCAACCCCAGCAGCCCCACCCCCAGCATCCCCAACCCCAACAGCCTCAACAGCACCAACCCCAGCATCCCCAACCCCAGCAGCCCCACCCCCAGCATCCCCAACCCCAGCAGCCCCACCCCCAGCATCCCCAACCCCAGCAGCCCCAACCCCAGCAGCCCCAACCCCAGCAGCCCCAACCCCAGCAGCCCCAACCCCAGCAGCCCCAACCCCAGCAGCCCCAACCCCAACAGCCCCAACCCCAGCAGCCCCAACCTCAGCAGCCCCAACCCCAGCAGCCCCAACCCCAGCAGCCCCAACAGCCCCAACCCCAGCAGCCCCAACCCCAACAGCCCCAACCCCAGCAGCCCCAACCTCAGCAGCCCCAACCCCAGCAGCCCCAACCCCAGCAGCCCCAACAGCCCCAACCCCAGCAGCCCCAACCCCAGCAGCCCCAACCTCAGCAGCCCCAACCCCAGCAGCCCCAACCCCAGCAGCCCCAACAGCCCCAACCCCAGCAGCCCCAACCCCAGCAGCCCCAACAGCCCCAACCCCAACAGCCCCAACCCCAGCAGCCCCAACAGCCCCAACCCCAGCAGCCCCAACCCCAGCAGCCCCAACAGCCCCAACCCCAACAGCCCCAACCCCAGCAGCCCCAACAGCCCCAACCCCAACAGCCCCAACCCCAACAGCCCCAACCCCAACAGCCCCAACCCCAGCAGCCCCAACAGCCCCAACCCCAGCAGCCCCAACCCCAACAGCCCCAACCCCAACAGCCCCAACCCCAACAGCCCCAACCCCAGCAGCCCCAACCCCAGCAGCCCCAACCCCAGCAGCCCCAGCAGCCCCAACCCCAGCAGCCCCAACCCCAGCAGCCCCAACAGCCCCAACCCCAACAGCCCCAACCCCAGCAGCCCCAACCCCAGCAGCCCCAACAGCCCCAACCCCAACAGCCCCAACCCCAACAGCCCCAACCCCAGCAGCCCCAGCAGCCCCAACCCCAGCAGCCCCAACCCCAGCAGCCCCAACCCCAGCAGCCCCAACAGCCCCAACCCCAACAGCCCCAACCCCAGCAGCCCCAACCCCAGCAGCCCCAACAGCCCCAACCCCAACAGCCCCAACCCCAGCAGCCCCAACCCCAGCAGCCCCAACCCCAGCAGCCCCACCCCCAGCAGCCCCAACCCCAGCAGCCCCAGCAGCCCCAACCCCAACAGCCCCAACCCCAACAGCCCCAACCCCAGCAGCCCCAACCCCAGCAGCCCCAACCCCAGCAGCCCCAACAGCCCCAACCCCAGCAGCCCCAACAGCCCCAACCCCAGCAGCCCCAACCCCAGCAGCCCCAACAGCCCCAACCCCAGCAGCCCCAACCCCAGCAGCCCCAACCCCAGCAGCCCCAACCCCAGCAGCCCCAACAGCCCCAACCCCAGCAGCCCCAACAGCCCCAACCCCAGCAGCCCCAACCCCAGCAGCCCCAACAGCCCCAACCCCAGCAGCCCCAACCCCAGCAGCCCCAACCCCAGCAGCCTCAACCCCAGCAGCCTCAACCCAAGCAGCCCCAACAGCCCCAACCCCAGCAGCCCCAACCTCAGCAGCCCCAACAGCCCCAACCCCAACAGCCCCAACCCCAACAGCCCCAACCCCAACAGCCCCAACCCCAGCAGCCCCAACCCCAGCAGCCTCAACCCAAGCAGCCCCAGCAGCCCCAACCTCAGCAGCCCCAACAGCCCCAACCCCAACAGCCCCAACCCCAACAGCCCCAACCCCAACAGCCCCAACCCCAGCAGCCCCAACCCCAGCAGCCCCAACCCCAGCAGCCCCAACCCAGCAGCCCCAACAGCCCCAACCCCAGCAGCACCAACCCCAGCATCACCAACCTCAGCAGCCCCAGCAGCCCCAACCCCAGCAGCCCCAACAGCCCCAACCCCAGCAGTCCCAACAGCCCCAACCCCAGCAGCCCCTCCCCAGCAGTCGCAACCCCATGCCCCAGCTCCGGCCCCAGCCCCAGCAGCCCCAACCCCATGCCCCAGCTCCGGCCCCAGCAGCCCCAACCCCAGCAGCCCCAACAGCCCCAACCCCAGCAGCCCCAACAGCCCCAACCCCAACAGCCCCAACCCCAGCAGCCCCAACCTCAGCAGCCCCACCCCCAGCAGCCCCTCCCCAGCAGTCGCAACCCCATGCCCCAGCTCCGGCCCCAGCCCCAGCAGCCCCAACCCCAGCAGCCCCAACCCCAGCAGCCCCAACAGCCCCAACCCCAACAGGGCCAGCAGCCCCAACCCCAACAGGGCCAGCAGCCCCAACCCCAGCAGCCCCAACCCCAACAGGGCCAGCAGCCCCAACAGCCCCAACCCCAGCAGCCCCAACAGCCCCAACCCCAGCAGCCCCAACCCCAGCAGCCCCAACAGCCCCAACCCCAGCAGCCCCAACCCCAGCAGCCCCACCCCCAGCAGCACCAACCCCAGCAGCCTCAACAGCACCAACCCCAGCATCCCCAACCCCAGCAGCCCCAACCCCAGCAGCCCCAACCCCATGCCCCAGCCCCAGCCCCAACAGCCCCAAACCCAGCAGCCCCAACCCCATGCCCCAGCTCCGGCCCCAGCCCCAACAGCCCCAAACCCAGCAGCCCCAACCCCATGCCCCAGCTCCAGCCCCAGCCCCAACAGCCCCAAACCCAGCAGCCCCAACCCCATGCCCCAGCTCCGGCTCCAGCCCCAGCACAAAACTCTACCATCGGAGAGGAAGTCCAGGAATGCATTTTTCTGATTAATATCTGGTCAGACCAATCCAGCTGCTTACCACTAGTAGTTTCTCTCTTTCTGTCTCTGTCTCTTTCTCTCTCTCTCTCTCTCTCTCTCTCTCTCTCTCTCTCTCTCTCTCTCTCTCTCTCTCTCTCTCGCTCTCTCTCTCTCTCTCTCTCTCTCTCTCTCTCTCTCTCTCTCTCTCTCTCTCTCTCTCTCTCTCTCTCTCTCGCTATCTCTCTCGCTATCTCTCTCGTTCTCTATCTCTCTTTCTCTATCTCTCTCTCTCTCTCTCTCTCTCTCTCTCTCTCTCTCTCTCTCTCTCTCTCTCTCTCTCTCTCTCTCTCTCTCGCTATCTCTCTCGTTCTCTATCTCTCTTTCTCTATCTCTCTCTCTCTCTCTCTCTCTCTGTGGACATAGTTCCATCTACACGCCAATGGATTGAGCTCATAGTTTAACTTCCAGTTTTCTGAAACCTAGACACACCAAATTCTCTGCATAGTTTCATCTCATTGTAATTCCTTAAAACAGGTGTACAACAGCACATCCTGCCAGATATGGAGTCAGTTTGAAATAGACTTGGTTCCAATGCCAAAAACCAAGTGGTATTGAATTTATATTGAGGAGGATGTTACTCGATACTAACAACTTTTGTACACCATTTCTATGTCTCTGTCCAGTATGAAGGAAGTTTGAGGTAGTTTTGTGAGCCAATGCTATTTAGCTTTAGCACAATGATTGGCAGTCTATGTGTATCTGCTAGCACAGATACATACAAATGGTATCCACAAGTTCATCCGACTCTGAGGAAGTACATAAAGGGATTCATTGCCAAAATCCCAAAGTATCCCTTTAAGAGGAAATACTATACCAATATAAAAACACGTAGAAAATAGTTTTAGGTCCTATAAGAAAGGACCGGTACGAGGATCATTAGCAGGAAACATTCTGCATGGGTTCCTAGAAACGGTTTCTTTTATCAGCTCTGGTATATTTGAAGTACAGGAGTTGTCACGATAAGAGCTGATAAGCCTATTTGTTTAAATGATCGCCGTCGTGAAGGCAAAACAAGAACATTAAGAATGGGCACACCCACCTCCAAATATAATAGGTCACTTATTCACGGTACGTGGAGATGCCAGCTGGCGCTGTAATACTGCCATTCTGATGGGGACCTGTTCAGATTTGGTCATATACAGGGCCTTACTATTACAGGGCCTTAGTATTCAGACCCCTTGGATTTCTTCACGTTTTATTACGTTAGGGGAGTAATGTTAGGGGGAGTAATGTTAGGGAGTAATGTTAGGGGAGTAATGTTAGGGGGAGTAATGTTAGGGAGTAATGTTAGGGGGAGTAATGTTAGGGGAGTAATGTTAGGGAGTAATGTTAGGGGGAGTAATGTTAGGGGAGTAATGTTAGGGGAGTAATGTTAGGGAGTAATGTTAGTGGGATTAATGTTAGGGGAGTAATGTTAGTGGGAGTAATGTTAGGGGGAGTAATGTTAGGGGAGTAATGTTAGGGGGAGTAATGTTAGGGGAGTAATGTTAGGGGAGTAATGTTAGGGAGTAATGTTAGTGGGAGTAATGTTAGTGGGAGTAATGTTAGGGGGAGTAATGTTAGGGGGAGTAATGTTAGGGGGAGTAATGTTAGGGGAGTAATGTTAGGGGAGTAATGTTAGGGGAGTAATGTTAGGGAGTAATGTTAGGGGGAGTAATGTTAGGGGAGTAATGTTAGGGAGTAATGTTAGTGGGAGTAATGTTAGGGGGAGTAATGTTAGGGGAGTAATGTTAGGGGAGTAATGTTAGTGGGAGTAATGTTAGGGGGAGTAATGTTAGGGAGTAATGTTAGGGGGAGTAATGTTAGTGGGAGTAATGTTAGTGGGAGTAATGTTAGTGGGAGTAATGTTAGGGGAGTAATGTTAGGGGAGTAATGTTAGGGGAGTAATGTTAGGGGAGTAATGTTAGGGGAGTAATGTCAGGGGAGTAATGTTAGGGGAGTAATGTTAGGGGGAGTAATGTTAGGGGAGTAATGTTAGGGGAGTAATGTTAGTGGGAGTAATGTTAGGGGGAGTAATGTTAGTGGGAGTAATGTTAGTGGGAGTAATGTTAGGGGAGTAATGTTAGGGGAGTAATGTTAGGGGAGTAATGTTAGGGGAGTAATGTTAGGGGAGTAATGTTAGGGGAGTAATGTTAGGGAGTAATGTTAGTGGGAGTAATGTTAGGGGAGTAATGTTAGGGGAGTAATGTTAGGGAGTAATGTTAGGGAATAATGTTAGGGGAGTAATGTTAGGGGAGTAATGTTAGGGGAGTAATGTTAGGGGAGTAATGTTAGGGGAGTAATGTTAGGGGAATAATGTTAGGGAGTAATGTTAGGGGAGTAATGTTAGGGGAGTAATGTTAGGGGGAATAATGTTAGGGGGAGTAATGTTAGGGGAGTAATGTTAGGGAGTAATGTTAGGGGAGTAATGTTAGTGGGATTAATGTTAGGGGAGTAATGTTATTGGGATTAATGTTAGGGGAGTAATGTTAGTGGGAGTAATGTTAGTGGGATTAATGTTAGGGGAGTAATGTTAGGGGAGTAATGTTAGTGGGAGTAATGTTAGTGGGATTAGTGTTAGGGGAGTAATGTTAGTGGGAGTAATGTTAGTGGGATTAGTGTTAGTGTGATTAGTGTTAGGGGGAGTAATGTTAGGGGGAGTAATGTTAGGGGAGTAATGTTAGGGGGAGTAATGTTAGGGGAGTAATGTTAGGGGGAGTAATGTTAGGGGAGTAATGTTAGGGAGTAATGTTAGGGGAGTAATGTTAGGGGGAGTAATGTTAGGGGAGTAATGTTAGGGGAATAATGTTAGGGGAGTAATGTTAGGGGAGTAATGTTAGGGGAGTAATGTTAGGGGGAGTAATGTTAGGGGAGTAATGTTAGGGGAGTAATGTTAGGGGAGTAATGTTAGTGGGAGTAATGTTAGTGGGATTAGTGTTAGGGGAGTAATGTTAGTGGGAGTAATGTTAGTGGGATTAGTGTTAGGGGAGTAATGTTAGGGGGAGTAATGTTAGGGGGAGTAATGTTATGGGGAGTAATGTTAGGGGAGTAATGTTAGTGGGAGTAATGTTAGGGGAGTAATGTTAGTGGGATTAATGTTAGGGAGTAATGTTATTGGGATTAATGTTAGGGGAGTAATGTTAGTGGGAGTAATGTTAGTGGGATTAATGTTAGTGGGATTAATGTTAGGGGAGTAATGTTAGGGGAGTAATGTTAGGGGAGTAATGTTATTGGGATTAATGTTAGGGGGAGTAATGTTAGGGGGAGTAATGTTAGTGGGATTAATGTTAGGGGAGTAATGTTAGGGGGAGTAATGTTAGGGGGAGTAATGTTATTGGGATTAATGTTAGTGGGAGTAATGTTAGTGGGAGTAATGTTAGGGGAGTAATGTTAGTGGGATTAATGTTAGTGGGATTAGTGTTAGGGAGTAATGTTAGGGGAGTAATGTTAGTGGGATTAGTGTTAGGGGAGTAATGTTAGGGGGAGTAATGTTAGGGGGAGTAATGTTAGTGGGAGTAATGTTAGGGGAGTAATGTTAGGGGAGTAATGTTAGTGGGAGTAATGTTAGTGGGAGTAATGTTAGTGGGATTAATGTTAGTGGGAGTAATGTTAGGGGGAGTAATGTTAGTGGGAGTAATGTTAGTGGGAGTAATGTTAGTGGGAGTAATGTTAGTGGGATTAATGTTAGTGGGAGTAATGTTAGTGGGAGTAATGTTAGGGGGAGTAATGTTAGTGGGATTAATGTTAGTGGGATTAGTGTTAGTGGGATTAATGTTAGTGGGATTAATGTTAGTGGGAATAATGTTAGTGGGATTAATGTTAGTGGGAATAATGTTAGTGGGATTAATGTTAGTGGGATTACTGTTAGTGGGATTAATGTTAGTGGGAATAATGTTAGTGGGATTACTGTTAGTGGGATTAATGTTAGTGGGATTAATGTTAGGGGGAGTAATGTTAGTGGGATTAGTGTTAGGGGGAGTAATGTTAGTGGGATTAGTGTTAGGGAGTAATGTTAGGGGAGTAATGTTAGTGGGATTACTGTTAGTGGGATTAATGTTAGTGGGAATAATGTTAGTGGGATTACTGTTAGTGGGATTAATGTTAGTGGGATTAATGTTAGGGGAGTAATGTTAGTGGGATTAGTGTTAGGGGGAGTAATGTTAGTGGGATTAGTGTTAGGGGGAGTAATGTTAGGGGGAGTAATGTTAGTGGGATTAATGTTAGTGGGATTAATGTTAGTGGGAATAATGTTAGTGGGATTACTGTTAGTGGGATTAATGTTAGTGGGAATAATGTTAGTGGGATTAGTGTTAGGGGGAGTAATGTTAGTGGGATTAGTGTTAGGTGGAGTAATGTTAGGGGGAGTAATGTTAGTGGGATTAATGTTAGTGGGATTAATGTTAGTGGGAATAATGTTAGTGGGATTACTGTTAGTGGGATTAATGTTAGTGGGAATAATGTTAGTGGGATTAGTGTTAGGGGAGTAATGTTAGTGGGATTAGTGTTAGGGGAGTAATGTTAGGGGAGTAATGTTAGTGGGATTAGTGTTAGGGGAGTAATGTTAGGGGGAGTAATGTTAGT
This sequence comes from Oncorhynchus gorbuscha, assembly GCF_021184085.1. NCBI lineage: Eukaryota > Metazoa > Chordata > Actinopteri > Salmoniformes > Salmonidae > Oncorhynchus > Oncorhynchus gorbuscha. The sequence goes on from NC_060176.1 coordinate 84,327,890, forward strand.
GGGATTACTGTTAGTGGGATTAATGTTAGTGGGAATAATGTTAGTGGGATTAGTGTTAGGGGAGTAATGTTAGTGGGATTAGTGTTAGGGGAGTAATGTTAGGGGAGTAATGTTAGTGGGATTAGTGTTAGGGGAGTAATGTTAGGGGAGTAATGTTAGTGGGATTAATGTTAGTGGGATTAATGTTAGTGGGAATAGTGTTAGTGGGATTAATGTTAGGGGAATAATGTTAGTGGGAATAATGTTAGGGGAGTAATGTTATTGGGATTAATGTTAGGGGAGTAATGTTAGTGGGAGTAATGTTAGTGGGATTAATGTTAGTGGGATTAATGTTAGGGGGAGTAATGTTAGGGGAGTAATGTTAGGGGAGTAATGTTATTGGGATTAATGTTAGGGAGTAATGTTAGGGGAGTAATGTTAGGGGGAGTAATGTTAGTGGGATTAATGTTAGGGGAGTAATGTTAGGGGAGTAATGTTAGGGGAGTAATGTTATTGGGATTAATGTTAGTGGGAGTAATGTTAGTGGGAGTAATGTTAGGGGGAGTAATGTTAGTGGGATTAATGTTAGTGGGATTAGTGTTAGGGGGAGTAATGTTAGGGGGAGTAATGTTAGTGGGATTAGTGTTAGGGAGTAATGTTAGGGGGAGTAATGTTAGGGAGTAATGTTAGTGGGAGTAATGTTAGGGGAGTAATGTTAGTGGGAGTAATGTTAGTGGGAGTAATGTTAGTGGGAGTAATGTTAGTGGGATTAATGTTAGTGGGAGTAATGTTAGGGGGAGTAATGTTAGTGGGAGTAATGTTAGTGGGAGTAATGTTAGTGGGAGTAATGTTAGTGGGATTAATGTTAGTGGGAGTAATGTTAGGGGGAGCAATGTTAGTGGGAGTAATGTTAGTGGGAGTAATGTTAGGGGAGTAATGTTAGTGGGATTAATGTTAGTGGGATTAATGTTAGTGGGATTAATGTTAGTGGGATTAATGTTAGTGGGATTAATGTTAGTGGGATTAATGTTAGTGGGAGTAATGTTAGGGGAGTAATGTTAGTGGGATTAATGTTAGTGGGATTAGTGTTAGTGGGATTAATGTTAGTGGGATTAATGTTAGTGGGAATAATGTTAGTGGGATTAATGTTAGTGGGAATAATGTTAGTGGGATTAATGTTAGTGGGATTACTGTTAGTGGGATTAATGTTAGTGGGAATAATGTTAGTGGGATTACTGTTAGTGGGATTAATGTTAGTGGGATTAATGTTAGGGGAGTAATGTTAGTGGGATTAGTGTTAGGGGAGTAATGTTAGTGGGATTAGTGTTAGGGGAGTAATGTTAGGGGGAGTAATGTTAGTGGGATTACTGTTAGTGGGATTAATGTTAGTGGGATTACTGTTAGTGGGATTAATGTTAGTGGGATTAATGTTAGGGGGAGTAATGTTAGTGGGATTAGTGTTAGGGGAGTAATGTTAGTGGGATTAGTGTTAGGGGAGTAATGTTAGGGGGAGTAATGTTAGTGGGATTAATGTTAGTGGGATTAATGTTAGTGGGAATAATGTTAGTGGGATTACTGTTAGTGGGATTAATGTTAGTGGGAATAATGTTAGTGGGATTAGTGTTAGGGGAGTAATGTTAGTGGGATTAGTGTTAGGGGAGTAATGTTAGGGGAGTAATGTTAGTGGGATTAATGTTAGTGGGATTAATGTTAGTGGGAATAATGTTAGTGGGATTACTGTTAGTGGGATTAATGTTAGTGGGAATAATGTTAGTGGGATTAGTGTTAGGGGAGTAATGTTAGTGGGATTAGTGTTAGGGAGTAATGTTAGGGGGAGTAATGTTAGTGGGATTAGTGTTAGGGGAGTAATGTTAGGGGAGTAATGTTAGTGGGATTACTGTTAGTGGGATTAATGTTAGTGGGAATAATGTTAGTGGGATTAGTGTTAGGGAGTAATGTTAGTGGGATTAGTGTTAGGGGGAGTAATGTTAGGGAGTAATGTTAGTGGGATTAGTGTTAGGGGAGTAATGTTAGGGGAGTAATGTTAGTGGGATTAATGTTAGTGGGATTAATGTTAGTGGGAATAGTGTTAGTGGGATTAATGTTAGGGGGAATAATGTTAGTGGGAATAATGTTAGTGGGAGTAATGTTAGTGGGATTAGTGTTATTGGGAGTAATGTTAGTGGGAGTAATGTTAGTGGGAATAATGTTAGGGGGATTAATGTTAGTGGGAGTAATGTTAGTGGGAGTAATGTTAGTGGGAGTAATGTTAGTGGGAGTAATGTTAGTGGGATTAGTGTTATTGGGAGTAATGTTAGGGGATTAATGTTAGGGGATTAGTGTTAGTGGGATTAGTGTTAGGGGGATTAGTGTTAGTGGGATTAATGTTAGTGGGATTAATGTTAGGGGGATTAGTGTTCGTGGGATTAATGTTAGGGGATTAGTGTTAGTGGGATTAATGTTAGGGGGAATAATGTTAGGGGATTAATGTTAGGGGATTAGTGGAATTAGTGGTATTAATGGTAGTGGAATTAGTATTAGTGGGAGTAATGTTAGTGGGATTAATGTAAATGGGAGTAATGTTAGGGGGATTAGTGTTAGTGGGATTAATGTTAGGGGGAATAATGTTAGGGGATTAATGTTAGGGGGATTAGTGGAATTAGTGGTATTAATGGTAGTGGAATTAGTATTAGTGGGAGTAATGTTAGTGGGATTAATGTAAATGGGAGTAATGGTAGTGGGATTAGTGTTTGTGTGGGTAATGTTAGTGGGAGTAATGTTAGTGGGAGTAATGTTAGTGGGAGTAATGTTAGTGGGAGTAATGTTAGTGGGATTACTGTTAGTGGGATTAATGTTAGTGGGAATAATGTTAGTGGGATTAGTGTTAGGGAGTAATGTTAGTGGGATTAGTGTTAGGGAGTAATGTTAGGGGGAGTAATGTTAGTGGGATTAGTGTTAGGGGAGTAATGTTAGGGGGAGTAATGTTAGTGGGATTACTGTTAGTGGGATTAATGTTAGTGGGAATAATGTTAGTGGGATTAGTGTTAGGGGGAGTAATGTTAGTGGGATTAGTGTTAGGGGGAGTAATGTTAGGGGGAGTAATGTTAGTGGGATTAGTGTTAGGGGAGTAATGTTAGGGGGAGTAATGTTAGTGGGATTAATGTTAGTGGGATTAATGTTAGTGGGAATAGTGTTAGTGGGATTAATGTTAGGGGGAATAATGTTAGTGGGAATAATGTTAGTGGGAGTAATGTTAGTGGGATTAGTGTTATTGGGAGTAATGTTAGTGGGAGTAATGTTAGTGGGAATAATGTTAGGGGATTAATGTTAGTGGGAGTAATGTTAGTGGGAGTAATGTTAGTGGGAGTAATGTTAGTGGGAGTAATGTTAGTGGGATTAGTGTTATTGGGAGTAATGTTAGGGGGATTAATGTTAGGGGATTAGTGTTAGTGGGATTAGTGTTAGGGGGATTAGTGTTAGTGGGATTAATGTTAGTGGGATTAATGTTAGGGGGATTAGTGTTCGTGGGATTAATGTTAGGGGGATTAGTGTTAGTGGGATTAATGTTAGGGGAATAATGTTAGGGGATTAATGTTAGGGGGATTAGTGGAATTAGTGGTATTAATGGTAGTGGAATTAGTATTAGTGGGAGTAATGTTAGTGGGATTAATGTAAATGGGAGTAATGTTAGGGGGATTAGTGTTAGTGGGATTAATGTTAGGGGGAATAATGTTAGGGATTAATGTTAGGGGGATTAGTGGAATTAGTGGTATTAATGGTAGTGGAATTAGTATTAGTGGGAGTAATGTTAGTGGGATTAATGTAAATGGGAGTAATGGTAGTGGGATTAGTGTTTGTGTGGGTAATGTTAGTGGGAGTAATGTTAGTGGGAGTAATGTTAGTGGGAGTAATGTTAGTGGGAGTAATGTTAGTGGGATTAGTGTGTGTGGGGGTAATGTTAGTGGGATTAGTGTTTGTGGGGGTAATGTTAGTGGGAGTAATGTTAGTGGGGGTAATGTTAGTGGGATTAATGTTAGTGGGAGTAATGTTAGTGGGATTAATGTTAGTGGGAGTAATGTTTGTGGGAGTAATGTTAGTGGGAGTAATGTTTGTGGGAGTAATGTTAGTGGGAGTAATGTTTGTGGAAGTAATGTTAGTGGGAGTAATGTTAGTGGGGGTAATGTTAGTGGGATTAATGTTAGTGGGCGTAATGTTAGTGGGATTCAAATGGATTTAATTGTTATTTTTTTGTCAACAATCTACACAAAATACTCTAATGTTAATAATAACAAAAGGAATAACTAAAATATAGTTGTTTCGTAAGTCTTCATCCCTTTGTTCAGGAAACCCTAAATAAACTCAGGACTAATATGTGGTTTAACACTTTTAATAAAAAGTTACCATGACTTGTGTGAAATAATAGGGGTTGACATGATGTTTTAATGACTAACCCCTTCCTCTGTCCCCCATACATACCACATCTGTAAAGTCCCTCAGTCTAGTAGTGAATGACTAACCCTTCCTCTGTCCCCCATACATACCACATCTGTAAAGTCCCTCAGTCTAGTAGTGAATGACTAACCCCTTCCTCTGTCCCCCATACACACCACATCTGTAAAGTCCCTCAGTCTAGTAGTGAATGACTAACCCTTCCTCTGTCCCCCATACATACCACATCTGTAAAGTCCCTCAGTCTAGTAGTGAATGACTAACCCTTCCTCTGTCCCCCATACATACCACATCTGTAAAGTCCCTCAGTCTAGTAGTGAATGACTAACCCTTCCTCTGTCCCCCATACATACCACATCTGTAAAGTCCCTCAGTCTAGTAGTGAATGACTAACCCTTCCTCTGTCCCCCATACATACCACATCAGTAAAGTCCCTCAGTCTAGTAGTGAATGACTAACCCTTCCTCTGTCCCCCATACATACCACATCTGTAAAGTCCCTCAGTCTAGTAGTGAATGACTAACCCTTCCTCTGTCCCCCATACATACCACATCTGTAAAGTCCCTCAGTCTAGTAGTGAATGACTAACCCTTCCTCTGTCCCCCATACATACCACATCTGTAAAGTCCCTCAGTCTAGTAGTGAATGACTAACCCTTCCTCTGTCCCCCATACATACCACATCTGTAAAGTCCCTCAGTCTAGTAGTGAATGACTAACCCCTTCCTCTGTCCCCCATACATACCACATCTGTAAAGTCCCTCAGTCTGGTAGTGAATGACTAACCCTTCCTCTGTCCCCCATACATACCACATCTGTAAAGTCCCTCAGTCTAGTAGTGAATGACTAACCCTTCCTCTGTCCCCCATACATACCACATCTGTAAAGTCCCTCAGTCTAGTAGTGAATGACTAACCCTTCCTCTGTCCCCCATACATACCACATCTGTAAAGTCCCTCAGTCTAGTAGTGAATGACTAACCCTTCCTCTGTCCCCCATACATACCACATCTGTAAAGTCCCTCAGTCTAGTAGTGAATGACTAACCCTTCCTCTGTCCCCCATACATACCACATCTGTAAAGTCCCTCAGTCTAGTAGTGAATGACTAACCCTTCCTCTGTCCCCCATACATACCACATCTGTAAAGTCCCTCAGTCTAGTAGTGAATGACTAACCCTTCCTCTGTCCCCCATACATACCACATCTGTAAAGTCCCTCAGTCTAGTAGTGAATGACTAACCTTCCTCCTCTGTCCCCCATACATACCACATCTGTAAAGTCCCTCAGTCTAGTAGTGAATGACTAACCCTTCCTCTGTCCCCCATACATACCACATCTGTAAAGTCCCTCAGTCTAGTAGTGAATGACTAACCCTTCCTCTGTCCCCCATACATACCACATCTGTAAAGTCCCTCATTCTAGTAGTGAATGACTAACCCTTCCTCTGTCCCCCATACATACCACATCTGTAAAGTCCCTCAGTCTAGTAGTGAATGACTAACCCTTCCTCTGTCCCCCATACATACCACATCTGTAAAGTCCCTCAGTCTAGTAGTGAATGACTAACCCTTCCTCTGTCCCCATACATACCACATCTGTAAAGTCCCTCAGTCTAGTAGTGAATGACTAACCCTTCCTCTGTCCCCCATACATGCCACATCTGTAAAGTCCCTCAGTCTAGTAGTGAATGACTAACCCTTCCTCTGTCCCCCATACATACCACATCTGTAAAGTCCCTCAGTCTAGTAGTGAATGACTAACCCTTCCTCTGTCCCCCATACATACCACATCTGTAAAGTCCCTCAGTCTAGTAGTGAATGACTAACCCTTCCTCTGTCCCCCATACATACCACATCAGTAAAGTCCCTCAGTCTAGTAGTGAATGACTAACCCTTCCTCTGTCCCCCATACATACCACATCTGTAAAGTCCCTCAGTCTAGTAGTGAATGACTAACCCTTCCTCTGTCCCCCATACATACCACATCTGTAAAGTCCCTCAGTCTAGTAGTGAATGACTAACCCTTCCTCTGTCCCCCATACATACATACATCAGTAAAGTCCCTCAGTCTAGTAGTGAATGACTAACCCTTCCTCTGTCCCCCATACATACCACATCTGTAAAGTCCCTCAGTCTAGTAGTGAATGACTAACCCTTCCTCTGTCCCCCATACATACCACATCAGTAAAGTCCCTCAGTCTAGTAGTGAATGACTAACCCTTCCTCTGTCCCCCATACATACCACATCTGTAAAGTCCCTCAGTCTAGTAGTGAATGACTAACCCTTCCTCTGTCCCCCATACATACCACATCAGTAAAGTCCCTCAGTCTAGTAGTGAATGACTAACCCTTCCTCTGTCCCCCATACATACCACATCTGTAAAGTCCCTCAGTCTAGTAGTGAATGACTAACCCTTCCTCTGTCCCCCATACATACATACATCAGTAAAGTCCCTCAGTCTAGTAGTGAATGATGACTCCTTCCTCTGTCCCCCATACATACCACATCTGTAAAGTCCCTCAGTCTAGTAGTGAATGACTAACCCTTCCTCTGTCCCCCATACATACCACATCTGTAAAGTCCCTCAGTCTAGTAGTGAATGACTAACCCTTCCTCTGTCCCCCATACATACCACATCTGTAAAGTCCCTCAGTCTAGTAGTGAATGACTAACCCTTCCTCTGTCCCCCATACATACCACATCAGTAAAGTCCCTCAGTCTAGTAGTGAATGACTAACCCTTCCTCTGTCACTGTGAGGTCTACTAATCAAATCAAAATCAAATCAAATTTATTTATATAGCCCTTCGTACATCAGCTGATATCTCAAAGTGCTGTACAGAAACCCAGCCTAAAACCCCAAACAGCAAACAATGCAGGTGTAAAAGCACGGTGGCTAGGAAAAACTCCCTAGAAAGGCCAAAACCTAGGAAGAAACCTAGAGAGGAACCGGGCTATGTGGGGTGGCCAGTCCTCTTCTGGCTGTGCCGGGTAGAGATTATAACAGAACATGACCAAGATGTTCAAATGTTCATAAATGACCAGCATGGTCAAATAATAATAAGGCAGAACAGTTGAAACTGGAGCAGCAGCACAGTCAGATGGACTGGGGACAGCAAGGAGCCATCATGTCAGGTAGTCCTGGGGCACGGTCCTAGGGCTCAGGTCCTCCGAGAGAGAGAAAGAAAGAGAGAATTAGAGAGAGCATATGTGGGGTGGCCAGTCCTCTTCTGGCTGTGCCAGGTGGAGATTATAACAGAACGTGGCCAAGATGTTCAAATGTTCATAAATGACCAGCATGGTTGAATAATAGTAAGGCAGAACAGTTGAAACTGGAGCAGGAGCATGGCCAGGTGGACTGGGGACAGCAAGGAGTCCTCATGTCAGGTAGTCCTGGGACATGGTCCTAGGGCCCAGGCCAGTTGAAACTGGAGCAGCAGCATGGCCAGGTGGACTGGGGACAGCAAGGAGTCATCATGTCAGGTAGTCCTGGGGCATGGTTCTAGGGCTCAGGTCCTCCGAGAGAGAGAGAAAGAAAGAGAGAAGGAGAGAATTAGAGAACGCACACTTAGATTTACACAGGACACCGAATAGGACAGGAGAAGTACTCCAGATAAACAAACTGACCCTAGCCCCCCGACACATAAACTACTGCAGCATAAATACTGGAGGCTGAGACAGGAGGGGTCAGGAGACACTGTGGCCCCATCCGAGGACACCCCGGACAGGGCCAAACAGGAAGGATATAACCCCACCCACTTTGCCAAAGCACAGCCCCCACACCACTAGAGGGAAATCTTCAACCACCAACTTACCATCCTGAGACAAGGCCGAGTATAGCCCACAAAGATCTCCGACACGGTACAACCCAAGGGGTGGGGGGAACCCAGACAGGCCGACCACAACAGTGAATCAACCCACCCAGGTGACGCATCCCCCCCAGGGACGGCACGAGAGAGCCCCAGCAAGCCAGTGACTCAGCCCCGTAACAGGGTTAGAGGCAGAGAATCCCAGTGGAAAAAGGGGAACCGGCCAGGCAGAGACAGCAAGGGCGGTTCGTTGCTCCAGAGCCTTTCCGTTCACCTTCCCACTCCTGGGCCAGACTACACTCAATCATATGACCCACTGAAGAGATGAGTCTTCAGTAAAGACTTAAAGGTTGAGACCGAGTTTGCGTCTCTGACATGGGTAGGCAGACCGTTCCATAAAAATGGAGCTCTATAGGAGAAAGCCCTGCCTCCAGCTGTTTGCTTAGAAATTCTAGGGACAATTAGGAGGCCTGCGTCTTGTGACCGTAGCGTACGTATAGGTATGTACGGCAGGACCAAATCAGAGAGGTAGGTAGGAGCAAGCCCATGTAATGCTTTGTAGGTTAGCAGTAAAACCTTGAAATCAGCCCTTGCTTTGACAGGAAGCCAGTGTAGAGAGGCTAGCACTGGAGTAATATGATCAAATTTTTTGGTTCTAGTCAGGATTCTAGCAGCCGTATTTAGCACTAACTGAAGTTTATTTAGTGCTTTATCCGGGTAGCCGGAAAATAGAGCATTGCAGTAGTCTAACCTAGAAGTGACAAAAGCATGGATTAATTTTTCTGCATCATTTTTGGCCAGAAAGTTTCTGATTTTTGCAATGTTACGTAGATGGAAAAAAAGCTGTCCTCGAAATGGTCTTGATATGTTCTTCAAAAGAGAGATCAGGGTCCAGAGTAACGCCGAGGTCCTTCACAGTTTTATTTGAGACGACTGTACAACCATTAAGATTAATTGTCAGATTCAACAGAAGATCTCTTTGTTTCTTGGGACCTAGAACAAGCATCTCTGTTTTGTCCGAGTTTAATAGTAGAAAGTTTGCAGCCATCCACTTCCTTATGTCTGAAACACATGCTTCTAGCGAGGCAATTTTGGTGCTTCACCATGTTTCATTGAAATGTACAGCTGTGTGTCATCCGCATAGCAGTGAAAGTTTACATTATGTTTTCGAATAACATCCCCAAGAGGTAAAATATATAGTGAAAACAATAGTGGTCCTAAAACAGAACCTTGAGGAACACCGAAATGTACAGTTGATTTGTCAGAGGACAAACCATTCACAGAGACAAACTGATATCTTTCCGACAGATAAGACCTAAACCAGGCCAGAACATGTCCGTGTAGACCAATTTGGGTTTCCAATCTCTCCAAAAGAATGTGGTGATCGATGGTATCAAAAGCAGCACTAAGGTCTAGGAGCACGAGGACAGATGCAGAGCCTCGGTCCGATGCCATCAAAATGTCATTTACCACCTTCACAAGTGCCGTCTCAGTGCTATGATGGGGTCTAAAACCAGACTGAAGCATTTCGTATACATTGTTTGTCTTCAGGAAGGCAGTGAGTTGCTGCGCAACAGCCTTCTCTAAAATCTTTGAGAGGAATGGAAGATTCGATATAGGCCGATAGTTTTTTATATTTTCTGGGTCAAGGTTTGGCTTTTTCAAGAGAGGCTTTATTACTGCCACTTTTAGTGAGTTTGGTACACATCCAGTGGATAGAGAGCCGTTTATTATGTTCAACATAGGAGGGCCAAGCACAGGAAGCAGCTCTTTCAGTAGTTTAGTTGGAATAGGGTCCAGTATACAGCTTGAAGGTTTAGAGGCCATGATTATTTTCATCATTGTGTCAAGAGATATAGTACTAAAACACTTGAGCGTCTCTCTTGATCCTAGGTCCTGGCAGAGTTGTGCAGACTCAGGACAACTGAGGTTTGGAGGAATACGCAGGTTTAAAGAGGAGTCCGTAATTTGCTTTCTAATAATCATAATCTTTTCCTCAAAGAAGTTCATGAATTTATCACTGCTAAAGTGCAAGTCATCCTCTCTTGGGGAATGCTGCTTTTTAGTTAGCTTTGCCACAGTATCAAAAGGAATTTCGGATTGTTCTTATTTTCCTCAATTAAGTTAGAAAAATAGGACGATCGAGCAGCAGTAAGGGCTCTTCGGTACTGCACGGTACCATCCTTCCAAGCTAGTCGGAAGACTTCCAGTTTGGTGTGGCGCCATTTCCGTTCCAATTTTCTGGAAGCTTGCTTCAGAGCTCGGGTATTTTCTGTGTACCATGGAGCTAGTTTCTTATGAGACATTTTTTTAGTTTTTAGGGGTGCAACTGCATCTAGGGTATTGCGCAAGGTTAAATTGAGATCCTCAGTTAGGTGGTTAACGGATTTTTGTCCTCTGGCGTCCTTGGGTAGGCAGAGGGAGTCTGGAAGGGCATCAAGGAATCTTTGTGTTGTCTGTGAATTTATAGCACGACTTTTGATGTTCCTTGGTTGGGGTCTGAGCAGATTATTTGTTGCAATTGCAAACGTAATAAAATGGTGGTCTGATAGTCCAGGATTATGAGGAAAACATTAAGATCCACAACATTTATTCCATGGGACAAAACTAGGTCCAGCGTATGACTGTGAGAGTGAGTGGGTCCAACTACACCTGTTGTATTCAGCATTTCCCTGTAAGGTCTACTACACCTGTTGAATTCAGCATTTCACTGTGAGGTCTACTATACCTGTTGTATTCAGCATTTCACTGTAAGGTCTACTACACCTGGTGTATTCAGCATTTCACTGTAAGGTCTACTACACCTGTTGAATTCAGCATTTCACTGTGAGGTCTACTACACCTGTTGTATTCAGCATTTCACTGTAAGGTCTACTACACCTGTTGTATTCAGCATTTCACTGTAAGGTCTACTACACCTGTTGAATTCAGCATTTCACTGTGAGGTCTACTACACCTGTTGTATTCAGCATTTCACTGTGAGGTCTACTATACCTGTTGTATTCAGCATTTCACTGTAAGGTCTACTACACCTGTTGTATTCAGCATTTCACTGTGAGGTCTACTACACCTGTTGTATTCAGCATTTCACTGTAAGGTCTACTACACCTGTTGTATTCAGCATTTCACTGTGAGGTCTACTACACCTGTTGTATTCAGCATTTCACTGTAAGGTCTACTACACCTGGTGTATTCAGCATTTCACTGTAAGGTCTACTACACCTGTTGAATTCAGCATTTCACTGTGAGGTCTACTACACCTGTTGTATTCAGCATTTCACTGTAAGGTCTACCTACACCTGTTGTATTCAGCATTTCACTGTGAGGTCTACTATACCTGTTGTATTCAGCATTTCACTGTAAGGTCTACTACACCTGTTGTATTCAGCATTTCACTGTAAGGTCTACTACACCTGTTGAATTCAGCATTTCACTGTGAGGTCTACTACACCTGTTGTATTCAGCATTTCACTGTGAGGTCTACTACACCTGTTGTATTCAGCATTTCACTGTAAGGTCTACTACACCTGTTGTATTCAGCATTTCACTGTGAGGTCTACTACACCTGTTGTATTCAGCATTTCACTGTAAGGTCTACTACACCTGTTGTATTCAGCATTTCACTGTGAGGTCTACTACACCTGTTGTATTCAGCATTTCACTGTAAGGTCTACTACACCTGTTGTATTCAGCATTTCACTGTAAGGTCTACTACACCTGTTAATCTGTTCATCTGAAACACAACCAAAACAAGCAGCAAATGGATCCAACAAGTTTGTAGAGTCACAAGCTTGATGTAGTCATTGCATTCTAGGAATATGGGACCAGATTGTGACTACTTTAATACACATATACAGTGGGAGAACAAGTATTTGATACACTGCTGATTTTGCAGGTTTTCCTACTTACAAAGCATGTAGAGGTCTGTAATTTTTGATCATAGGTACACTTAAACTGTGAGAGACGGAATCAGGAATAAAATTGTAGACCTGCACAAGGCTGGGATGGGCTACAGGACAATAGGCAAGCAGCTTGGTGAGAAGGCAACAACTGTTGGCGCAATTATTAGAAAATGGAAGAAGTTCAAGATGACGGTCAATCACCCTCGGTCTTGGGCTCCATGCAAGATCTCACCTCGTGGGGCATCAATGATCATGAGGAAGCTGAGGGATCAGCCCAGAACTACACGGCAGGACCTGGTCAATGACCTGAAGAGAGCTGGGACCAAGTTCTCTCACGTCACCCCGCTCCTCCGTTCTCTCCACTGGCTTCCAGTTGAAGCTCGCATCCGCTACAAGACCATGGTGCTTGCCTACGGAGCTGTGAGGGGAACGGCACCTCAGTACCTCCAGGCTCTGATCAGGCCCTACACCCAAACAAGGGCACTGCGTTCATCCACCTCTGGCCTGCTCGTCTCCCTACCACTGAGGAAGTACAGCTCCCGCTCAGCCCAGTCAAAACTGTTCGCTGCTCTGGCCCCCCAATGGTGGAACAAACTCCCTCACGACGCCAGGACAGCGGAGTCAATCACCACCTTCCGGAGACACCTGAAACCCCACCTCTTTAAGGAATACCTAGGATAGGATAAGTAATCCCTCTCATCCCCCCCCTTTAAGATTTAGATGCACTATTGTAAAGTGACTGTTCCACTGGATGTCATAAGGTGAATGCACCAATTTGTAAGTCGCTCTGGATAAGAGCGTCTGCTAAATTACTTAAATGTAAAATGTAATGTAAATGTCTCAAAGAAAACCATTAGTAACACACTACGCCGTCATGGATTAAAATCCTGCAGTGCACGCAAGGTCCCCCTGCTCAAGCTAGCGCATGTCCAAGCCCGTCTGAAGTTGGCCAATGGCCATCTGGATGATCGAGAGGAGGAATGGGAGAAGGTCATGTGGTCTGATGAGACAAAAATAGAGCCTTTTGGTCTAAACTCCACTCGCCATGTTTGGAGGAAGAAGAATGATCAGTACAACCCCAAGAACACCATCCCAACCGTGAAGCATGGAGGTGGAAACATCATTCTTTGGGGATGCTTTTCTGCAAAGGGGACAGGACGACTGCACCATATTGAGGGGAGGATGGATGGGGCCATGTATCGCGAGATCTTGGCCAACAACCTCCTTCCCTCAGTAAGAACATTGAAGATGGGTCGTGGCTGGGTCTTCCAGCATGACAACGACCTGAAACACACAGCCTGTCATGCAGGTGATAGAGGACCCAAAAGCGACTTAACAGAAACAGAGTTTATTCAAGTCCAAACAGGGAATAACAGAAATCCTCTAGTCTGTAGAGGGGAATGACAAGAGAAGCGGCCACAGACTGCAGGTCGCTTCGGGTAGGCGCAGGCCGTAGTAGACAGAGACACCTGCTCACACGCAGCATCTGATGAAGGCAAAAACACGACAGGACAGGGCGAAACACAATCACAGCATGGTGAATACAAAACAAGGAACCGACGGGACAGGAACGGAACACAAAGGAATAAATAGGGACTCTAATCAGGGGAAAGGATCGGGAACAGGTGTGGGAAGACTAAATGATGATTAGGGGAATAGGAACAGCTGGGAGCAGGAACGGAACGATAGAGAGAAGAGAGAGCGAGAGAGTGAGAGGGGGAGGGGGAGAGAGAGGGATAGAAGGAGGGAAAGAACCAAATAAGACCAGCAGAGGGAAACGAATAGAATGGGGAGCACAGGGACAAGACATGATAATAAATGACAAACATGACAGTACCCCCCACTCACCGAGCGCCTCCTGGCGCACTCGAGGAGGAATCCTGGCGGCAACGGAGGAAATCATCGATGAGTGAACGGTCCAGCACGTCCCGAGACGGAACCCAACTCCTCTCCTCAGGACCGTAACCCTCCCAATCCACTAAGTATTGGTGACCCCGTCCCGAGAACGCATGTCCATGATCTTATGTACCTTGTAAATAGGTGCGCTCTCGACAAGGACGGGAGGGGGAGGGAAGACGAACGGGGGTGCGAAGAAAGGGCTTAACACAGGAGACATGGAAGACAGGATGGACGCGACGAAGATGTCGCGGAAGAAGCAATCGCACAGCGACAGGATTGACGACCTGGGAGACACGGAACGGACCAATGAACCGCGGAGTCAACTTACGAGAAGCTGTCGTAAGAGGAAGGTTGCGAGTGGAAAGCCACACTCTCTGGCCGCAACAATACCTTGGACTCTTAATCCTGCGTTTATTGGCGGCTCTCACCGTCTGTGCCCTGTAACGGCAAAGTGCAGACCTCACCCTCCTCCAGGTGCGCTCACAACGTTGGACAAACGCTTGAGCGGAGGAACGCTGGACTCGGCAAGCTGGGATGAGAACAGAGGAGGCTGGTAACCCAGACTACTCTGAAACGGAGATAACCCGGTAGCAGACGAAGGAAGCGAATTGTGAGCGTATTCTGCCCAGGGAGCTGTTCTGCCCAAGACGCAGGGTTTCTGAAAGAAAGGCTGCGTAGTATGCGACCAATCGTCTGATTGGCCCTCTCTGCTTGACCGTTAGACTGGGGATGAAACCGGAAGAGAGACTGACGGACGCACCAATCAAACGACAGAACTCCCTCCAAAACTGTGACGTGAATTGCGGGCCTCTGTCTGAAACGGCGTCTAACAGGAGGCCATGAATTCTGAATACATTCTCAATAATGATTTGTGCCGTCTCCTTAGCGGAAGGAAGTTTAGCGAGGGGAATGAAATGTGCCGCCTTAGAGAACCTATCGACAACCGTCAGAATCACAGTCTTCCCCGCAGACAAAGGCAGACCGGTAATGAAGTCTAAGGCAATGTGAGACCATGGTCGAGAAGGAATGGGGAGCGGTCTGAGACGACCGGCAGGAGGAGAGTTACCCGACTTAGTCTGCGCGCAGTCCGAACAAGCAGCCACGAAACGGCGCGTGTCACGCTCCTGAGTCGGCCACCAAAAGCGCTGGCGAATAGACGCAAGAGTGCCTCGAACACCGGGATGACCAGCTAACTTGGCAGAGTGAGCCCACTGAAGAACAGCCAGACGAGTGGAAACAGGAACGAAAAGGAGGTTACTAGGACAGCGCGCGGCGACAGTGTGCGTGAGTGCTTGCTTAACCTGTCTTTCAATTCCCCAGACTGTTAACCCGACAACACGCCCATAGGAAGAATCCCTCGGGATCAGTAGAAGCCACAGAAGAACTAAACAGACGGGATAAGGCATCAGGCTTGGTGTTCTTGCTACCCGGACGGTAAGAAATCACAAACTCGAAACGAAGCGAAAAACAACGCCCAACGAGCTTGACGGGCATTAAGTCGTTTGGCAGAACGGATGTACTCAAGGTTCTTATGGTCTGTCCAAACGACAAAAGGAACGGTCGCCCCCTCCAACCACTGTCGCCATTCGCCTAGGGCTAAGCGGATGGCGAGCAGTTCACGGTTACCCACATCATAGTTGCGCTCAGATGGCGACAGGCGATGAGAAAAATAAGCGCAAGGATGAACCTTATCGTCAGACTGGAAGCGCTGGGATAGAATGGCTCCCACGCCTACCTCTGAAGCGTCAACCTCGACAATGAATTGTCTAGTGACGTCAGGAGTAACGAGGATAGGAGCGGACGAAACGTTCTTTTAGAAGATCAAAAGCTCCCTGGGCGGAACCGGACCACTTAAAACACGTCTTGACAGAAGTAAGAGCTGTGAGAGGGGCAGCAACTTGACCGAAATTACGAATGAAACGCCGATAGAAATTAGCGAAACCTAAAAGCGCTGCAACTCGACACGTGACCTTGAACGGGCCAATCACTGACAGCTTGGACCTTAGCGGAATCCATCTGAATGCCTTCAGCGGAAATAACGGAACCGAGAAAAGTAACGGAGGAGACATGAAAAGAGCACTTCTCAGCCTTTACGTAGAGACAATTCTCTAAAGGCGCTGTAGAACACGTCGAACGTGCTGAACATGAATCTCGAGTGACGGAGAAAAAATCAGGATATCGTCAAGATAGACAAAAACAAAAATGTTCAGCATGTCTCTCAGAACATCATTAACTAGTGCCTGAAAAACAGCTGGCGCATTGGCGAGACCGAACGGCAGAACCCGGTACTCAAAATGCCCTAACGGAGTGTTAAACGCCGTTTTCCACTCGTCCCCCTCTCTGATGCGCACGAGATGGTAAGCGTTACGAAGGTCCAACTTAGTAAAGCACCTGGCTCCCTGCAGAATCTCGAAGGCTGATGACATAAGGGAAGCGGATAACGATTCTTAACCGTTATGTCATTCAGCCTCGATAATCCACGCAGGGCGCAGAGTACCGTCCTTCTTCTTAACAAAAAGAACCCCGCCCCGGCCGGAGAAGAAGAAGGCACTATGGTACCGGCGTCAAGAGACACAGACAAATAATCCTCGAGAGCCTTACGTTCGGGAGCCGACAGAGAGTATAGTCTACCTCGAGGAGGAGTGGTCCCCGGAAGGAGATCAATACTACAATCATACGACCGGTGAGGAGGAAGGGAGTTGGCTCGGGACCGACTGAAGACCGTGCGCAGATCATGATATTCCTCCGGCACTCCTGTCAAATCGCCAGGTTCCTCCTGAGAAGTAGGGACAGAAGAAACGGGAGGGATGGCAGACATTAAACACTTCACATGACAAGAAACGTTCCAGGATAGGATAGAATTACTAGACCAATTAATAGAAGGATTATGACATACTAGCCAGGGATGACCCAAAACAACAGGTGTAAACGGTGAACGGAAAATCAAAAAGAAATAGTCTCACTGTGGTTACCAGATACTGTGAGAGTTAAAGGTAGTGTCTCAAATTTGATACTGGGAAGATGACTACCATCTAAGGCAAACATGGGCGTAGGCCTGTCTAACGGTCTGAAAGGAATGTTATGTTTCCGAACCCATGCTTCGTCCATGAAACAACCCTCAGCCCCAGAGTCAATCAAGGCACTGCATGTAGCACCCGAACCGGTCCAGCGTAGATGGACCGACATAGTAGTACAAGATCTAGATGAAGGGACCTGAGTAGTAGCGCTCACCAGTAGCCCTCCGCTTACTGATGGGCTCTGGCCTCCTACTGGACATGAATTAACAAAATGTCCAGCAACTCCGCAATAGAGGCACAGGCGGTTGGTGATCCTCCGTTCCCTCTCCTTAGTCGAGATGCGAATCCCTCCCAGCTGCATGGGCTCAGTCTCAAAGCCAGAGGAGGGAGATGGTTGCGATGCGGAGCAGGGAAACACCGTTGATGCGAGCTCTCTTCCACGAGCCCGGTGACGAAGATCTACCCGTCGTTCTATGCGGATGGCGAGAGCAATCAAAGAGTCCACATCTGATGGAACCTCCCGGGAGAGAATCTCATCCTTAACCACTGCGTGGAGTCCCTCCAGAAAACGAGCGAGCAGCGCCGGCTCGTTCCACTCACTAGAGGCAGCAAGAGTGCGAAACTCAATAGAATAATCCGTTATGGACCGTTCACCTTGGCATAAGGAAGCCAGGGCCCTAGAAGCCTCCCTACCAAAAACTGAACGGTCAAAAACCCGAATCATCTCCTCTTTAAAGTTCTGGAACTTGTTAGAGCAATCAGCCCTTGCCTCCCAGATAGCTGTGCCCCATTCTCGAGCCCGGCCAGTAAGGAGTGAAATGACGTAAGCAACCCGAGCTCTCTCTCTAGAGTATGTGTTGGGTTGGAGAGAGAACACAATCTCACACTGCGTGAGAAAGGAGCGGCACTCAGTGGGCTGCCCGGAGTAGCAAGGTGGGTTATTAACCCTAGGTTCTGGAGGCTCGGCAGGCCAGGAAGTAACAGGTGGCACGAGACGTAGACTCTGGAACTGTCCAGAGAGGTCGGAAACCTGAGCGGCCAGGTTCTCCACGGCATGGCGAGCAGCAGACAATTCCTGCTCGTGTCTGCCGAGCATGGCTCCTTGGATCTCGACGGCAGTGTAACGAGCGTCTGAAGTCGCTGGGTCCATTCCTTGGTCGGTTCCTTCTGTCATGCAGGTGATAGAGGACCCAAAAGCGACTTAACAGAAACAGAGTTTATTCAAGTCCAAACAGGGAATAACAGAAATCCTCTAGTCTGTAGAGGGGAATGACAAGAGAAGCGGCCACAGACTGCAGGTCGCTTCGGGTAGGCGCAGGCCGTAGTAGACAGAGACACCTGCTGTCATGTTTGTCATTTATTATCATGTCTTGTCCCTGTGTCCCCATTCTGTTCGTTTCCCTCTGCTGGTCTTATTGGGTTCTTTCCCTCTCTCTCCCCCTCCCCCTCTCACTCTCTCGCTCTCTCTTCTCTCTATCGTTCCGTTCCTGCTCCCAGCTGTTCCTATTCCCCTAATCATCATTTAGTCTTCCCACACCTGTTCCCGATCCTTTCCCCTGATTAGAGTCCCTATTTATTCCTTTGTGTTCCGTTCCTGTCCCGTCGGTTCCTTGTTTTGTATTCACCATGCTGTGATTGTGTTTCGCCCTGTCCTGTCGTGTTTTTTTGCCTTCATCAGATGCTGCGTGTGAGCAGGTGTCTCTGTCTACTACGGCCTGCGCCTACCCGAAGCGACCTGCAGTCTGTGGCCGCTTCTCTTGTCATTCCCCTCTACAGACTAGAGGATTTCTGTTATTCCCTGTTTGGACTTGAATAAACTCTGTTTCTGTTAAGTCGCTTTTGGGTCCTCTATCACCTGCATGACAGAAGGAACCGACCAAGGAATGGACCCAGCGACTTCAGACGCTCGTTACACTGCCGTCGAGATCCAAGGAGCCATGCTCGGCAGACACGAGCAGGAATTGTCTGCTGCTCGCCATGCCGTGGAGAACCTGGCCGCTCAGGTTTCCGACCTCTCTGGACAGTTCCAGAGTCTACGTCTCGTGCCACCTGTTACTTCCTGGCCTGCCGAGCCTCCAGAACCTAGGGTTAATAACCCACCTTGCTACTCCGGGCAGCCCACTGAGTGCCGCTCCTTTCTCACGCAGTGTGAGATTGTGTTCTCTCTCCAACCCAACACATACTCTAGAGAGAGAGCTCGGGTTGCTTACGTCATTTCACTCCTTACTGGCCGGGCTCGAGAATGGGGCACAGCTATCTGGGAGGCAAGGGCTGATTGCTCTAACAAGTTCCAGAACTTTAAAGAGGAGATGATTCGGGTTTTTGACCGTTCAGTTTTTGGTAGGGAGGCTTCTAGGGCCCTGGCTTCCTTATGCCAAGGTGAACGGTCCATAACGGATTATTCTATTGAGTTTCGCACTCTTGCTGCCTCTAGTGAGTGGAACGAGCCGGCGCTGCTCGCTCGTTTTCTGGAGGGACTCCACGCAGTGGTTAAGGATGAGATTCTCTCCCGGGAGGTTCCATCAGATGTGGACTCTTTGATTGCTCTCGCCATCCGCATAGAACGACGGGTAGATCTTCGTCACCGGGCTCGTGGAAGAGAGCTCGCATCAACGGTGTTTCCCTGCTCCGCATCGCAACCATCTCCCTCCTCTGGCTTTGAGACTGAGCCCATGCAGCTGGGAGGGATTCGCATCTCGACTAAGGAGAGGGAACGGAGGATCACCAACCGCCTGTGCCTCTATTGCGGAGTTGCTGGACATTTTGTTAATTCATGTCCAGTAGGAGGCCAGAGCCCATCAGTAAGCGGAGGGCTACTGGTGAGCGCTACTACTCAGGTCCCTTCATCTAGATCTTGTACTACTATGTCGGTCCATCTACGCTGGACCGGTTCGGGTGCTACATGCAGTGCCTTGATTGACTCTGGGGCTGAGGGTTGTTTCATGGACGAAGCATGGGTTCGGAAACATAACATTCCTTTCAGACCGTTAGACAGGCCTACGCCCATGTTTGCCTTAGATGGTAGTCATCTTCCCAGTATCAAATTTGAGACACTACCTTTAACTCTCACAGTATCTGGTAACCACAGTGAGACTATTTCTTTTTGATTTTCCGTTCACCGTTTACACCTGTTGTTTTGGGTCATCCCTGGCTAGTATGTCATAATCCTTCTATTAATTGGTCTAGTAATTCTATCCTATCCTGGAACGTTTCTTGTCATGTGAAGTGTTTAATGTCTGCCATCCCTCCCGTTTCTTCTGTCCCTACTTCTCAGGAGGAACCTGGCGATTTGACAGGAGTGCCGGAGGAATATCATGATCTGCGCACGGTCTTCAGTCGGTCCCGAGCCAACTCCCTTCCTCCTCACCGGTCGTATGATTGTAGTATTGATCTCCTTCCGGGGACCACTCCTCCTCGAGGTAGACTATACTCTCTGTCGGCTCCCGAACGTAAGGCTCTCGAGGATTATTTGTCTGTGTCTCTTGACGCCGGTACCATAGTGCCTTCTTCTTCTCCGGCCGGGGCGGGGTTCTTTTTTGTTAAGAAGAAGGACGGTACTCTGCGCCCCTGCGTGGATTATCGAGGGCTGAATGACATAACGGTTAAGAATCGTTATCCGCTTCCCCTTATGTCATCAGCCTTCGAGATTCTGCAGGGAGCCAGGTGCTTTACTAAGTTGGACCTTCGTAACGCTTACCATCTCGTGCGCATCAGAGAGGGGGACGAGTGGAAAACGGCGTTTAACACTCCGTTAGGGCATTTTGAGTACCGGGTTCTGCCGTTCGGTCTCGCCAATGCGCCAGCTGTTTTTCAGGCACTAGTTAATGATGTTCTGAGAGACATGCTGAACATTTTTGTTTTTGTCTATCTTGACGATATCCTGATTTTTTCTCCGTCACTCGAGATTCATGTTCAGCACGTTCGACGTGTTCTACAGCGCCTTTTAGAGAATTGTCTCTACGTAAAGGCTGAGAAGTGCTCTTTTCATGTCTCCTCCGTTACTTTTCTCGGTTCCGTTATTTCCGCTGAAGGCATTCAGATGGATTCCGCTAAGGTCCAAGCTGTCAGTGATTGGCCCGTTCCAAGGTCACGTGTCGAGTTGCAGCGCTTTTTAGGTTTCGCTAATTTCTATCGGCGTTTCATTCGTAATTTCGGTCAAGTTGCTGCCCCTCTCACAGCTCTTACTTCTGTCAAGACGTGTTTTAAGTGGTCCGGTTCCGCCCAGGAGCTTTTGATCTTCTAAAAGAACGTTTTACGTCCGCTCCTATCCTCGTTACTCCTGACGTCACTAGACAATTCATTGTCGAGGTTGACGCTTCAGAGGTAGGCGTGGGAGCCATTCTATCCCAGCGCTTCCAGTCTGACGATAAGGTTCATCCTTGCGCTTATTTTCTCATCGCCTGTCGCCATCTGAGCGCAACTATGATGTGGGTAACCGTGAACTGCTCGCCATCCGCTTAGCCCTAGGCGAATGGCGACAGTGGTTGGAGGGGGCGACCGTTCCTTTTGTCGTTTGGACAGACCATAAGAACCTTGAGTACATCCGTTCTGCCAAACGACTTAATGCCCGTCAAGCTCGTTGGGCGTTGTTTTTCGCTCGTTTCGAGTTTGTGATTTCTTACCGCCCGGGTAGCAAGAACACCAAGCCTGATGCCTTATCCCGTCTGTTTAGTTCTTCTGTGGCTTCTACTGATCCCGAGGGATTCTTCCTTATGGGCGTGTTGTCGGGTTAACAGTCTGGGGAATTGAAAGACAGGTTAAGCAAGCACTCACGCACACTGCGTCGCCGCGCGCTTGTCCTAGTAACCTCCTTTTCGTTCCTGTTTCCACTCGTCTGGCTGTTCTTCAGTGGGCTCACTCTGCCAAGTTAGCTGGTCATCCCGGTGTTCGAGGCACTCTTGCGTCTATTCGCCAGCGCTTTTGGTGGCCGACTCAGGAGCGTGACACGCGCCGTTTCGTGGCTGCTTGTTCGGACTGCGCGCAGACTAAGTCGGGTAACTCTCCTCCTGCCGGTCGTCTCAGACCGCTCCCCATTCCTTCTCGACCATGGTCTCACATTGCCTTAGACTTCATTACCGGTCTGCCTTTGTCTGCGGGGAAGACTGTGATTCTGACGGTTGTCGATAGGTTCTCTAAGGCGGCACATTTCATTCCCTCGCTAAACTTCCTTCCGCTAAGGAGACGGCACAAATCATTATTGAGAATGTATTCAGAATTCATGGCCTCCCGTTAGACGCCGTTTCAGACAGAGGCCCGCAATTCACGTCACAGTTTTGGAGGGAGTTCTGTCGTTTGATTGGTGCGTCCGTCAGTCTCTCTTCCGGGTTTCATCCCCAGTCTAACGGTCAAGCAGAGAGGGCCAATCAGACGATTGGTCGCATACTACGCAGCCTTTCTTTCAGAAACCCTGCGTCTTGGGCAGAACAGCTCCCTGGGCAGAATACGCTCACAATTCGCTTCCTTCGTCTGCTACCGGGTTATCTCCGTTTCAGAGTAGTCTGGGTTACCAGCCTCCTCTGTTCTCATCCCAGCTTGCCGAGTCCAGCGTTCCCTCCGCTCAAGCGTTTGTCCAACGTTGTGAGCGCACCTGGAGGAGGGTGAGGTCTGCACTTTGCCGTTACAGGGCACAGACGGTGAGAGCCGCCAATAAACGCAGGATTAAGAGTCCAAGGTATTGTTGCGGCCAGAGAGTGTGGCTTTCCACTCGCAACCTTCCTCTTACGACAGCTTCTCGTAAGTTGACTCCGCGGTTCATTGGTCCGTTCCGTGTCTCCCAGGTCGTCAATCCTGTCGCTGTGCGACTGCTTCTTCCGCGACATCTTCGTCGCGTCCATCCTGTCTTCCATGTCTCCTGTGTTAAGCCCTTTCTTCGCACCCCCGTTCGTCTTCCCTCCCCCCCCCTCCCGTCCTTGTCGAGAGCGCACCTATTTACAAGGTACATAAGATCATGGACATGCGTTCTCGGGGACGGGGTCACCAATACTTAGTGGATTGGGAGGGTTACGGTCCTGAGGAGAGGAGTTGGGTTCCGTCTCGGGACGTGCTGGACCGTTCACTCATCGATGATTTCCTCCGTTGCCGCCAGGATTCCTCCTCGAGTGCGCCAGGAGGCGCTCGGTGAGTGGGGGGGGTACTGTCATGTTTGTCATTTATTATCATGTCTTGTCCCTGTGTCCCCATTCTGTTCGTTTCCCTCTGCTGGTCTTATTGGGTTCTTTCCCTCTCTCTCCCCCTCCCCCTCTCACTCTCTCGCTCTCTCTTCTCTCTATCGTTCCGTTCCTGCTCCCAGCTGTTCCTATTCCCCTAATCATCATTTAGTCTTCCCACACCTGTTCCCGATCCTTTCCCCTGATTAGAGTCCCTATTTATTCCTTTGTGTTCCGTTCCTGTCCCGTCGGTTCCTTGTTTTGTATTCACCATGCTGTGATTGTGTTTCGCCCTGTCCTGTCGTGTTTTTTTGCCTTCATCAGATGCTGCGTGTGAGCAGGTGTCTCTGTCTACTACGGCCTGCGCCTACCCGAAGCGACCTGCAGTCTGTGGCCGCTTCTCCAGTTATTCCCCTCTACAGACTAGAGGATTTCTGTTATTCCCTGTTTGGACTTAAATAAACTCTGTTTCTGTTAAGTCGCTCTTGGGTCCTCTTTCACCTGCATGACACCTGCTCACACGCAGCATCTGATGAAGGCAAAAAACACGACAGGACAGGGCGAAACACAATCACAGCATGGTGAATACAAAACAAGGAACCGACGGGACAGGAACGGAACACAAAGGAATAAATAGGGACTCTAATCAGGGGAAAGGATCGGGAACAGGTGTGGGAAGACTAAATGATGATTAGGGGAATAGGAACAGCTGGGAGCAGGAACGGAACGATAGAGAGAAGAGAGAGCGAGAGAGTGAGAGGGGGAGGGGGAGAGAGAGGGATAGAAGGAGGGAAAGAACCAAATAAGACCAGCAGAGGGAAACGAATAGAATGGGGAGCACAGGGACAAGACATGATAATAAATGACAAACATGACACAGCCAGGGCAACTAAGGAGTGGCTCCGTAAGAAGCATCTCAAGGACCTGGAGTGGCCTAGCCAGTCTCCAGACCTGAACCCAATAGAAACTCTTTGGAGGGAGCTGAAAGTCCGTATTGCCCAGCGACAGCCCCGAAACCTGAAGGATCTGGAGAAGGTCTGTATGGAGGAGTGGGCCAAAATCCCTGCTGCAGTGTGTGCAAACCTGGTCAAGAACTACAGGAAACGTATGATCTCTGTAATTGCAAACAAATGTTTCTGTATCAAATATTAAGTTCTGCTTTTCTGATGTATCAAATACATGCAATAAAATGCAAATGAATGACTTAAAAATGAGAAAATGTGATTTTCTGGATTTTTGTTTTAGATTCCGTCTCTCACAGTTGAAGTGTACCTATGATAAAAATGACAGACCTCTACATGCTTTGTAAGTAGGAAAACCGGCAAAATCTGCAGTGTATCAAATACTTGTTCTCCCCACTGTAGGTACATTTTTCCCATTTCTAAATGGTTCACCCGATATGGATGCAAATTAAATTAAAGCTGACAGTCTGACCTTTAACCTGATAGTCATTCCAAGTGCTGGAGTGCAGAACCAAAACAAAACAAAATCATGTCATTGTCCAAATACTGTTGGCACTCACCGTATTTCCCCAGTAGATCAACCCCTCCCAGTAGATCAACCCCCAGTAGATCAACCCCCCAGTAGATCAACCCCCAGTAGATCAACCCCCCAGTAGATCAACCCCCAGTAGATCAACCCCCCCAGTAGATCAACCCCCAGTAGATCAACCCCCAGTAGATCAACCCCCAGTAGACCAACCCCCAGTAGATCAACCCTCCAGTAGATCAACCCCCAGTAGATCAACCCCCAGTAGATCAACCCCCAGTAGATCAACCCCCAGTAGACCAACCCCCAGTAGACCAACCCCCAGTAGATCACCCCCAGTAGATCAACCCCCAGTAGATCAACCCCCCAGTAGATCAACCCCCAGTATATCAACCCCCCAGTAGATCAACCCCCAGTAGATCAACCCCCAGTAGATCAGTGTATCAAATACTTGTTCTCCCCACTGTAGGTACATTTTTCCCATTTCTAAATGGTTCACCCGATATGGATGCAAATTAAATTAAAGCTGACAGTCTGACCTTTAACCTGATAGTCATTCCAAGTGCTGGAGTGCAGAACCAAAACAAAACAATATCATGTCATTGTCCAAATACTGTTGGCACTCACCGTATTTCCCCAGTAGATCAACCCCTCCCAGTAGATCAACCCCCAGTAGATCAACCCCCAGTAGATCAACCCCCAGTAGATCAACCCCCAGTAGATCAACCCCCAGTAGATCAACCCCCCCCCAGTAGATCAACCCCCCAGTAGATCAACCCCCAGTAGATCAACCCCCCAGTAGACCAACCCCCAGTAGATCAACCCTCCAGTAGATCAACCCCCAGTAGACCAACCCCCAGTAGATCAACCCCCAGTAGATCAACCCCAGTAGATCAACCCCCAGTAGACCAACCCCCAGTAGACCAACCCCCAGTAGATCAACCCTCCAGTAGATCACCCCCAGTAGATCAACCCCCAGTAGATCAACCCCCCAGTAGATCAACCCCCCAGTATATCAACCCCCCCAGTAGATCAACCCCCAGTAGATCAACCCCCAGTAGATCAACCCCCAGTAGATCAACCCCCCAGTAGACCAACCCCCAGTAGATCAACCCTCCAGTAGATCAACCCCCAGTAGATCAACCCCCAGTAGATCAACCCCCAGTAGATCAACCCCCAGTAGATCAACCCCCAGTAGACCAACCCCCAGTAGACCAACCCCCAGTAGATCAACCCTCCAGTAGATCAACCCCCAGTAGATCAACCCTCCAGTAGATCAACCCCCAGTAGACCAACCCCCAGTAGATCAACCCCCAGTAGATCAACCCCCAGTAGATCAACCCCCAGTAGACCAACCCCCAGTAGACCAACCCCCAGTAGATCAACCCTCCAGTAGATCACCCCCAGTAGATCAACCCCCAGTAGATCAACCCCCCAGTAGATCAACCCCCAGTATATCAACCCCCCAGTAGATCAACCCCCAGTAGATCAACCCCCAGTAGATCAACCCCCAGTAGATCAACCCCCCAGTAGACCAACCCCCAGTAGATCAACCCTCCAGTAGATCAACCCCCAGTAGATCAACCCCCAGTAGATCAACCCCCAGTAGATCAACCCCCAGTAGATCAACCCCCAGTAGACCAACCCCCAGTAGACCAACCCCCAGTAGATCAACCCTCCAGTAGATCAACCCCCAGTAGATCAACCCCCAGTAGATCAACCCCCAGTAGATCAACCCCCAGTAGATCAACCCCCAGTAGATCAACCCCCAGTAGATCAACCCCCAGTAGATCAACCCCCAGTAGACCAACCCCCAGTAGACCAACCCCCAGTAGATCAACCCTCCAGTAGATCAACCCCCAGTAGATCAACCCCCAGTAGATCAACCCCCAGTAGATCACCCCCCCCAGTAGATCAACCCCCAGTAGATCAACCCCCAGTAGATCAACCCCCAGTAGATCAACCCCCAGTAGATCAACCCCCAGTAGATTAACGAGAATCACAATTTATATTATTCTTCTCCTCTCACAGCCTCTCAGGGATGAGTTCAAGTTAATTTAATGGTGTAGAAAACATAGTGAAAACACTCATTCCTTCTGCCACGCTGCTACATCCCAAGCTCACAGCCGGGCCCAGAAGGGAGCTTCTCATTGGCGCTCCAGGCCAACTAAAACAGAATCATGTTTGACCACCTTTTTCCACTGAGAGGGGAAGAGCTCTGAAGCTTTAATCAGCATCTATAAACAGTACAGCCTTTGATAGTGACTGGGGCTCTGTACATTTATCTCCCTCTGAAGGCTACGCTGGCTCATGTCATCCTACTTTGATCCTACTGCAGAGATCAGGACATATCTCTGCTGGAGTCGCTGCACTGCCTGCCGCTGATAACACTGGCCAGCTTGGGATCTAGTAAAACAAGACAGGAGCCCTGACAGGTCTTCCACGCCCTGGTGTGTGTGTGTGTGTGTGTGTGTGTGTGTGTGTGTGTGTGTGTGTGTGTGTGTGTGTGTGTGTGTGTGTGTGTGTGTGTGTGTGTGTGTGTGTGTGTGTGTGTGTGTGTGTGTGTGTGTGTGTGTGTGTGTGTGTGTGTGTGTGTGTGTGTGTGTGTGTCTGTGTGTGTGTGTCTGTGTGTCTGTGTGTGTGTATCTGTGTGTCTGTGTGTGTGTGTGGTACGTGGTATCTCTTTAATTTATTCTGGAAACTGAACGAGTGATATTCATTTTCTGAACATCGTCATAAACATGAGCCTGCCAGCCGAGGAGAAGCCTGATGTGATAGACCAGGGCACTACCCTACAATATTTACCCTGGACGTATTCTTTCCTGGTGATGAAGCCAGGCAGCAGGCCAGGCAGCAGGCCAGGCAGCAGGCCTCTTGGCAGGTGTCATGGATGAACACTTTACAATAACGCTGATAGGAACTGCGGCCTGTCGGCTTCATGCTCATGACTTGTAGACTGACGGACCAAGGATTTACGCTAGGCTTTATATACACAGCACAGACCACTGAAGAGACAACTGAAGCATTTCCTTGACTGACATTGACTGTTTAATGTATCACTGAACATTTTGAAGGAGTCTCAACCTGTCAGAGATCAGGACTGTTAAGTTAGACATCAGGACTGTTCTGTTAGAGATCAGGACTGTTAGAGATCAGGACTGTTCTGTTAGAGATCAGGACTGTTAGAGATCAGGACTGTTCTGTTAGAGATGAGGACTGTTCTGTTAGAGATCAGGACTGTTAGAGATCAGGACTGTTAGACATCAGGACTGTTCTGTTAGAGATGAGGACTGTTCTGTTAGAGATCAGGACTGTTCTGTTAGAGATGAGGACTGTTAGAGATCAGGACTGTTCTGTTAGAGATCAGGACTGTTAGACATCAGGACTGTTCTGTTAGAGATCAGGACTGTTAGACATCAGGACTGTTCTGTTAGAGATCAGGACTGTTAGAGATCAGGACTGTTCTGTTAGAGATCAGGACTGTTCTGTTAGAGATGAGGACTGTTCTGTTAGAGATCAGGACTGTTAGACATCAGGACTGTTCTGTTAGAGATCAGGACTGTTAGAGATCAGGACTGTTCTGTTAGAGATCAGGACTGTTATTTTAGAGATCAGGACTGTTCTGTTAGAGATCAAGAGTGTTCTGTTAGAGATCAGGACTGTTAGAGATCAGGACTGTTAGAGATCAGGACTGTTCTGTTAGAGATCAAGAGTGTTCTGTTAGAGATCAGGACTGTTCTGTTAGAGATCAAGAGTGTTCTGTTAGAGATCAGGACTGTTCTGTTAGAGATCAAGAGTGTTCTGTTAGAGATCAGGACTGTACTGTTAGAGATCAGGACTGTTAGAGATCAGGACTGTTAGACATCAGGACTGTTCTGTTAGAGATCAGGACTGTTAAGTTAGACATCAGGACTGTTCTGTTAGAGATCAGGACGGTTAGAGATCAGGACTGTTAGAGATCAGGACTGTTCTGTTAGAGATTAGGACTGTTCTGTTAGAGATCAGGACTGTTAGACATCAGGACTGTTAGACATCAGGACTGTTCTGTTAGAGATCATGACTGTTAGAGATCAGGACTGTTAGAGATCAGGACTGTTCTGTTAGAGATGAGGACTGTTCTGTTAGAGATGAGGACTGTTCTGTTAGAGATCAGGACTGTTAGAGATCAGGACTGTTAGACATTAGGACTGTTCTGTTAGAGATCAGGACTGTTAGAGATCAGGACTGTTCTGTTAGAGATGAGGACTGTTCTGTTAGAGATCAGGACTGTTAGAGATCAGGACTGTTAGACATCAGGACTGTTCTGTTAGAGATCAGGACTGTTAGAGATCAGGACTGTTAGAGATCAGGACTGTTCTGTTAGAGATCAGGACTGTTCTGTTAGAGATCAGGACTGTACTGTTAGAGATCAGGTCTGTTCTGTTATAGATCAGGACTGTACTGTTAGAGATCAGGTCTGTTCTGTTGTAGATCAGGACTGTTCTGTTAGAGATCAGGACTGTTAGAGATCAGGACTGTTAGACATCAGGACTGTTCTGTTAGAGATCAGGACTGTTAGAGATCAGGACTGTTAGAGATCAGGACTGTTCTGTTAGAGATCAGGACTGTTATTTTAGAGATCAGGACTGTTCTGTTAGAGATCAAGAGTGTTCTGTTAGAGATCAGGACTGTTAGAGATCAGGACTGTTCTGTTAGAGATCAAGAGTGTTCTGTTAGAGATCAGGACTGTTCTGTTAGAGATCAGGACTGTTCTTTTAGAGATCAGGACTGTTCTGTTAGAGATCAGGACTGTACTGTTAGAGATCAGGTCTGTTCTGTTGTAGATCAGGACTGTTCTGTTAGAGATCAGGACTGTTAGAGATCAGGACTGTTAGACATCAGGACTGTTCTGTTAGAGATCAGGACTGTTAGAGATCAGGACTGTTAGAGATCAGGACTGTTCTGTTAGAGACCAGGACTGTTCTGTTAGAGATCAGGACTGTTCTGTTAGAGATCAGGACTGTTCTGTTAGAGATCAGGACTGTTCTGTTAGAGATCAGGACTGTTAGAGATCAGGACTGTTAGACATCAGGACTGTTCTGTTAGAGATGAGGACTGTTCTGTTAGAGATCAGGACTGTTCTGTTAGAGATGAGGACTGTTAGAGATCAGGACTGTTCTGTTAGAGATCAGGACTGTTAGACATCAGGACTGTTCT
Source organism: Oncorhynchus gorbuscha (assembly GCF_021184085.1). Classification (NCBI taxonomy): domain Eukaryota; kingdom Metazoa; phylum Chordata; class Actinopteri; order Salmoniformes; family Salmonidae; genus Oncorhynchus; species Oncorhynchus gorbuscha. Next base: position 84,357,773 of record NC_060176.1, read on the forward strand.
GTTAGAGATCAGGACTGTTAGACATCAGGACTGTTCTGTTAGAGATCAGGACTGTTAGAGATCAGGACTGTTCTGTTAGAGATCAGGACTGTTCTGTTAGAGATGAGGACTGTTCTGTTAGAGATCAGGACTGTTAGACATCAGGACTGTTCTGTTAGAGATCAGGACTGTTAGAGATCAGGACTGTTCTGTTAGAGATCAGGACTGTTATTTTAGAGATCAGGACTGTTCTGTTAGAGATCAAGAGTGTTCTGTTAGAGATCAGGACTGTTAGAGATCAGGACTGTTAGAGATCAGGACTGTTCTGTTAGAGATCAAGAGTGTTCTGTTAGAGATCAGGACTGTTCTGTTAGAGATCAAGAGTGTTCTGTTAGAGATCAGGACTGTTCTGTTAGAGATCAAGAGTGTTCTGTTAGAGATCAGGACTGTACTGTTAGAGATCAGGACTGTTAGAGATCAGGACTGTTAGACATCAGGACTGTTCTGTTAGAGATCAGGACTGTTAAGTTAGACATCAGGACTGTTCTGTTAGAGATCAGGACGGTTAGAGATCAGGACTGTTAGAGATCAGGACTGTTCTGTTAGAGATTAGGACTGTTCTGTTAGAGATCAGGACTGTTAGACATCAGGACTGTTAGACATCAGGACTGTTCTGTTAGAGATCATGACTGTTAGAGATCAGGACTGTTAGAGATCAGGACTGTTCTGTTAGAGATGAGGACTGTTCTGTTAGAGATGAGGACTGTTCTGTTAGAGATCAGGACTGTTAGAGATCAGGACTGTTAGACATTAGGACTGTTCTGTTAGAGATCAGGACTGTTAGAGATCAGGACTGTTCTGTTAGAGATGAGGACTGTTCTGTTAGAGATCAGGACTGTTAGAGATCAGGACTGTTCTGTTAGACATCAGGACTGTTCTGTTAGAGATCAGGACTGTTAGAGATCAGGACTGTTAGAGATCAGGACTGTTCTGTTAGAGATCAGGACTGTTCTGTTAGAGATCAGGACTGTACTGTTAGAGATCAGGTCTGTTCTGTTATAGATCAGGACTGTCAGGACTGTTAGACATCAGGACTGTTCAGGTCTGTTCAGGACTGTTGTTAGATCAGGACTGTTCTGTTAGAGATCAGGACTGTTAGAGATCAGGACTGTTAGACATCAGGACTGTTCTGTTAGAGATCAGGACTGTTAGAGATCAGGACTGTTAGAGATCAGGACTGTTCTGTTAGAGATCAGGACTGTTATTTTAGAGATCAGGACTGTTCTGTTAGAGATCAAGAGTGTTCTGTTAGAGATCAGGACTGTTAGAGATCAGGACTGTTCTGTTAGAGATCAAGAGTGTTCTGTTAGAGATCAGGACTGTTCTGTTAGAGATCAGGACTGTTCTTTTAGAGATCAGGACTGTTCTGTTAGAGATCAGGACTGTTCTGTTAGAGATCAGGACTGTACTGTTAGAGATCAGGTCTGTTCTGTTGTAGATCAGGACTGTTCTGTTAGAGATCAGGACTGTTAGAGATCAGGACTGTTAGACATCAGGACTGTTCTGTTAGAGATCAGGACTGTTAGAGATCAGGACTGTTCTGTTAGAGATCAGGACTGTTAGAGATCGACTGTTAGACATCAGGACTGTTCTGTTAGAGATCTGACTGTTAGAGATCAGGAGAGATCAGGACTGTTCTGTTAGAGACCAGGACTGTTCTGTTAGAGATCAGGACTGTTCTGTTAGAGATCAGGACTGTTCTGTTAGAGATCAGGACTGTTCTGTTAGAGATCAGGACTGTTCTGTTAGAGATCAGGACTGTTCTGTTAGAGATCATGACTGTTATTTTAGAGATCAGGACTGTTCTGTTAGAGATCAAGAGTGTTCTGTTAGAGATCAGGACTGTTAGAGATCAGGACTGTTCTGTTAGAGATCAAGAGTGTTCTGTTAGAGATCAGGACTGTTCTGTTAGAGATCAAGAGTGTTCTGTTAGAGATCAGGACTGTTCTGTTAGAGATCAAGAGTGTTATGTTAGAGATCAGGACTGTACTGTTAGAGATCAGGACTGTACTGTTAGAGATCAGGACTGTTCTGTTAGAGATCAGGACTGTTAGAGATCAGGACTGTTCTTTTAGAGATCTGGACTGTTGGAGATCTGGACTGTTCTGTTAGAGATCAGGACTGTTCTGTTAGAGATCAGGACTGTTCTGTTAGAGATCAGGACTGTTAGAGATCAGGACTGTTAGAGATCAGGACTGTTCTGTTAGAGATCAGGACTGTTATTTTAGAGATCAGGACTGTTCTGTTAGAGATCAAGAGTGTTCTGTTAGAGATCAGGACTGTTAGAGATCAGGACTGTTCTGTTAGAGATCAAGAGTGTTCTGTTAGAGATCAGGACTGTTCTGTTAGAGATCAGGACTGTTCTTTTAGAGATCAGGACTGTTCTGTTAGAGATCAGGACTGTTCTGTTAGAGATCAGGACTGTACTGTTAGAGATCAGGTCTGTTCTGTTGTAGATCAGGACTGTTCTGTTAGAGATCAGGACTGTTAGAGATCAGGACTGTTAGACATCAGGACTGTTCTGTTAGAGATCAGGACTGTTAGAGATCAGGACTGTTAGAGATCAGGACTGTTCTGTTAGAGACCAGGACTGTTCTGTTAGAGATCAGGACTGTTCTGTTAGAGATCAGGACTGTTCTGTTAGAGATCAGGACTGTTCTGTTAGAGATCAGGACTGTTCTGTTAGAGATCAGGACTGTTCTGTTAGAGATCATGACTGTTATTTTAGAGATCAGGACTGTTCTGTTAGAGATCAAGAGTGTTCTGTTAGAGATCAGGACTGTTAGAGATCAGGACTGTTCTGTTAGAGATCAAGAGTGTTCTGTTAGAGATCAGGACTGTTCTGTTAGAGATCAAGAGTGTTCTGTTAGAGATCAGGACTGTTCTGTTAGAGAGTGATAAGAGATCAGGACTGTACTGTTAGAGATCAGGACTGTACTGTTAGAGATCAGGACTGTTCTGTTAGAGATCAGGACTGTTAGAGATCAGGACTGTTCTTTTAGAGATCTGGACTGTTGGAGATCTGGACTGTTCTGTTAGAGATCAGGACTGTTCTGTTAGAGATCAGGACTGTTCTGTTAGAGATCAGGACTGTTCTGTTAGAGATCAAGAGTGTTCTGTTAGAGATCAGGACTGTACTGTTAGAGATCAGGACTGTTCTGTTAGAGATCAAGAGTGTTCTGTTAGAGATCAGGCCTGTTTACAGTACCAATGTCCCTCTACCACCCCACACCACCACCCCCAGACCCCTCACTCTAAGGCCTGGCTGTCCTCCACCTTCACCCCAAGGCCTGGTTATGCCCCCCACCTCACCCCTACACCCTTACCCCAACTCCCCTCCACCCTCCACCCTCACCCCAAAGGCCTGGCCACACTGCTGAGGATCATAAACTGATATTAAAAAACAAGGGTTCTTTCCAAGGGAACAGTTACAATAATGGGCTGTAAAATACCCTTCAAATTGTGGCTATAGGCTATGGGCGTCACTACAGACCCTGGTTCGATCCCGGGCTGTATCACAACCGGCCGTGATCGGGAGTCCCATAGGGCGGCTCACAATTGGCCCAGTGTCGCCTGGGTAAGGGGAGGGTTTGGCCCGTGGTAGGCCGTCATTGTAAATAATAATTTGTTCTTAACTGACTTGCCCAGTTAAATAAAGGTTAAATAAATATATATATAAATAAAAGATGACAGGGACTGGAGGGCCTCTGGTTAGTGTCAATGATTAGTGGTCATTACCATTGTTTTTTCACTCTGTCCTTAACAACCAGCTGTTTGGTAGTGGGGTGTGTTCTTAACAACCAGCTGTTTGGTAGTGGGGTGTGTCCTTAACAACCAGCTGTTTGGTAGTGGGGTGTGTTCTTAACAACCAGCTGTTTGGTAGTGGGGTGTGTCCTTAACAACCAGCTGTTTGGTAGTGGGGTGTGTCCTTAACAACCAGCTGTTTGGTAGTGGGGTGTGTCCTTAACAACCAGCTGTTTGGTAGTGGGGTGTGTCCTTAACAACCAGCTGTTTGGTAGTGGGGTCAGCTGTTTGGTAGTGGGGTACGTCCTTAACAACCAGCTGTTTGGTAGTGGGGTGTGTCCTTAACAACCAGCTGTTTGCTAGTGGGGTGTGTCCTTAACATCCAGCTGTTTGCTAGTGGGGTGTGCCCTTAACAACCAGCTGTTTGGTAGTGGGGTGTGTCCTTAACAACCAGCTGTTTGGTAGTGGGGTGTGTCCTTAATAACCAGCTGTTTGGTAGTGGGGTGTGTCCTTAACAACCAGCTGTTTGGTAGTGGGGTGTGTCCTTAACAACCAGCTGTTTGGTAGTGGGGTGTGTCCTTAACAACCAGCTGTTTGGTAGTGGGGTGTGTCCTTAACAACCAGCTGTTTGGTAGTGGGGTGTGTCCTTAACAACCAGCTGTTTGGTAGTGGGATACGTCCTTAACAACCAGCTGTTTGGTAGTGGGGTGTGTCCTTAACAACCAGCTGTTTGCTAGTGGGGTGTGTCCTTAACATCCAGCTGTTTGCTAGTGGGGTGTGCCCTTAACATCCAGCTGTTTGCTAGTGGGGTGTGTCCTTAACAACCAGATGTTTGGTAGTGGGGTGTGTCCTTAACATCCAGCTGTTTGCTAGTGGGGTGTGTCCTTAACAACCAGCTGTTTGGTAGTGGGGTGTGTCCTTAACAACCAGATGTTTGGTAGTGGGGTACGTCCTTAACAACCAGCTGTTTGGTAGTGGGGTGTGTCCTTAACAACCAGCTGTTTGCTAGTGGGGTGTGTCCTTAACATCCAGCTGTTTGCTAGTGGGGTGTGCCCTTAACATCCAGCTGTTTGCTAGTGGGGTGTGTCCTTAACAACCGTGATACAGTGAATTATATGTGAAATAATCTCTCTGTAAACAATTGTTGGAAAAATGTGTGTCATGCACAAGGTAGATGTCCTAACCGACTCGCCAAAACTACAGTTTGTTAACAAGAAATTAGTGGAGTGGTTGAAAAACAGGTTTTAATGACTCCAACCTAAGTGTATGTAAACTTCCGACTTCAACTGCATGTCAATATATTATAATCCACATATCAATTCGCACGAGACACACTGTAAAAGGTATTAGCCTATATAGGCTACTTGAACTGATGCCCAGTGGACCTGGAGTCTTGTCATTGTGTAGCCTACAAACAGGCTTGAGGATTAGTTTATTCCTGCGTTGAAATGGGTCATATTAAGATCCAACATCTGAAGTACCATTACAAATCTGACAAAATAACCATAACTAGAATGTTTCTTAGTTCTTTAGCCAGTTTAGCCAGTCTTTAGCCAACACTACAGCCCCACTACAGTAACACTACTGTAACACTACAGCCCCACTACAGTAACACTACAGTAACACTACAGCCCCACTACAGCCCCACTACAGTAACACTACAGTAACATTACAGCCCCACAACAGTAACACTACAGTAACACTACAGCCCCACTACAGTAACACTACAGTAACACTACAGCCCCACTACAGTAACATTACAGCCCCACTACAGTAACATTACAGTAACACTACAGCCCCACTACAGTAACATTACAGCCCCACTACAGTAACACTACATCCCCACTACAGTAACACTACAGCCCCACTACAGTAACATTACAGTAACACTACAGACCCACTACAGTAACACTACAGCCCCACTACAGTAACACTACAGCCCCACTACAGTAACACTACAGTAACACTACAGGCACTACAGTAACACTACAGCCCCACTACAGCCCCACTACAGTAACACTACAGCCCCACTACAGTAACACTACAGTAACACTACAGTAACATTACAGCCCCACAACAGTAACACTACAGTAACACTACAGCCCCACTACAGTAACACTACAGTAACACTACAGCCCCACTACAGTAACACTACAGCCCCACTACAGTAACACTACAGTAACACTACAGTCCCACTACAGTAACACTACAGCCCCACTACAGTAACACTACAGCCCCACTACAGTAACACTACAGTAACACTACAGCCCCACTACAGTAACACTACAGTAACACTACAGCCCCACTACAGTAACACTACAGTAACATTACAGCCCCACTACAGTAACACTACAGTAACACTACAGCCCCACTACAGTAACACTACAGCCCCACTACAGTAACACTACAGTAATACTGCAGTAACACTACAGTAACATTACAGCCCCACTACAGTAACACTACAGTAACACTACAGCCCCACTACAGTAACACTACAGCCCCACTACAGTAACACTACACTAACACTACAGTAACACTACAGCCCCACTACAGTAACACTACAGCCCCACTAATGTAACACTACAGCCTCACTACAGTAACACTACAGCCCCACTACAGTAACACTACAGCCCCACTACAGTAACACTACAGTAACACTACAGCCCCACTACAGTAACACTACAGCCCCACTACAGTAACACTACAGTAACACTACAGCCCCACTACAGTAACACTACAGCCCCACTAATGTAACACTACAGACTCACTACAGTAACACTACAGCCCCACTACAGTAACACTACAGCCCCACTACAGTAACACTACAATAACACTACAGCCCCACTACAGTAACACTACAGCCCCACTAATGTAACACTACAGACTCACTACAATAACACTACAGCCCCACTACAGTAACACTACAGCCCCACTACAGTAACACTACAATAACACTACAGCCCCACTAATGTAACACTACAGACTCACTACAGTAACACTACAGCCCCACTACAGTAACACTACAGCCCCACTACAGTAACACTACAGTAACACTACAGTAACACTACAATAACACTACAGCCCCACTACAGTAACACTACAGTAACACTACAGTAACACTACAGCCCCACTACAGTAACACTACAGCCCCACTACAGTAACACTACAGTAACACTACAGCCCCACTACAGTAACACTACAGTAACACTACAGCCCATAACAGTCATTTTGAAGAGCTAATTGTTTCATTATTCATGTTTTTTTTATCCTTTATTTAGCTAGGCAATTCAATTAAGAATAAATTATTCTTACAATGACGGCCTCCCGCAGGCAAGCCCTAACCCAGACGACTCTGGGCCAGTTGTGTGCTGCCCTATGTTACCCCCAATCGCGGACGGTTGTGATACAGCCTGGAATCGAGTAGATATTGTTATTGATTATGAAAATCCAAAAAGGACATTCTTGCTGCTTTTAATAGGAACTATTTTTTTATTAAACCATTGTTATTCCTGAAACCTGGCTAGCCTATTGGTTTTTGAACGAGGAGTGAGGCCCCAAATATTTTCACAGCGGGCATCACTCAGAGGTTCCAGTCAGCTGGTTCAGCTGGTTGTCACAACGGGACTGAGACATGTCAGGGGGATGCTCAGCTGTTACCGCTCAACAATAAGTAGCTGGATACCACAGGGCTTGTCTTGCCAGGCATAACATCCGCCAGGCAGGCTCATTTTACCAACACATCTTTTACCGGTCTGGACTGACTGGTTAAATAAATCTGAACCCTCGACTTTTACAATTACCAGTGTGGAAAGTAAAGGTAGAAAAGGAGAGAGAATTCTCTCAGACATTCCTGCGACACTCCTCTTATAATCTATGGAGACAACAACGCTCTCCAACTGTGATGTCTAGGATTCTGATTCTTCTTCTCCTCTTATAGTCTATGGAGACAACAACGCTCTCCAACTGTGATGTCTAGGATTCTGATTCTTCTTCTCTTATAGTCTATGAAGACAACAACGCTCTCCAACTGTGATGTCTAGGATTCTGATTCTTCTTCTCCTCTTATAGTCTATGGAGACAGCAACGCTCTCCAACTGTGATGTCTAGGATTCTGATTCTTCTTCTCCCCCAACCCCTCCTCTTCTCCTCCTCTTCTCCTCCTCTTCTCCTCCTCTTCCAACCTCACCTCCTGTTCTCCTCCTCTTCCACCTCTCCTCCTGTCCAACCTATCCTCCTCCTTATAGTCTATGGAGACAGCAACGCTCTCCAACTGTGATGTCTAGGATTCTGATTCTTCTTCTCCTCCTCCTCCACGACTTCTCCCCCAACCCCTCCTCTTCTCCTCCTCTTCCAACCTCTCCTCCTGTTCTTCTTCGTTGATGATACAGTGATGTAACTAGAGTTGCAAAGGGAGGGTCTTCAGGAAGTAGTCACAACCCTTGACTCATTCCACATTTTGTTGTGTTCAACACTCAAAATGGATTAAATCACAATTTCTTCTCACCCAGCTACACACAATACCCCATAATGACAAAGTAAAAACATGTTTTTAGAGTTTTTTTGCACTTTTTAACAAATTAATTTAGATTAGTATTCACACCCCTGAGTCAATACATGTTAGAATCACCTTTGGCAGCGATTACAGCTGTGAGTCTTTCTGGGTAAATCTCTAAGTGCTTTCCACACCCGGATTGTAAAAATATTTGCTCATTATGTTTTTTAAATTCTTCAACTTTTTTTAAATTAAATTTTTTATTAACCTTTATTTAACTAGGCAATTGAAAACAAATATTACAATAACCATTAAATGGGGGCTGGGATTAAACATATTAATAAATTAAATAAAAATACAAAACACACATCACGACAACAGAGACAACACTACATAAAGATAACTTAGTGAATACCATTTGTGTTAAATATGAGGGTTTCCGCATGAAATATCCTTTATATTTTATTTTATACACTTACAGTGCCTTGCGAAAGTATTCGGCCCCCTTGGACTTTGCGACCTTTTGCCACATTTCAGGCTTCAAACATAAAGATATACAACTGTATTTTTTTGTGAAGAATCAACAACAAGTGGGACACAATCATGAAGTGGAACGACATTTATTGGATATTTCAAACTTTTTTAACAAATCAAAAACTGAAAAATTGGGCGTGCAAAATGATTCAGCCCCCTTAAGTTAATACTTTGTAGCGCCACCTTTTGCTGCGATTACAGCTGTAAGTCGCTTGGGGTATGTCTCTATCAGTTTTGCACATCGAGAGACTGAATTTTTTTCCCATTCCTCCTTGCAAAACAGCTCGAGCTCAGTGAGGTTGGATGGAGAGCATTTGTGAACAGCAGTTTTCAGTTCTTTCCACAGATTCTCGATTGGATTCAGGTCTGGACTTTGACTTGGCCATTCTAACACCTGGATATGTTCATTTTTGAACCATTCCATTGTAGATTTTGCTTTATGTTTTGGATCATTGTCTTGTTGGAAGACAAATCTCCGTCCCAGTCTCAGGTCTTTTGCAGACTCCATCAGGTTTTCTTCCAGAATGGTCCTGTATTTGGCTCCATCCATCTTCCCATCAATTTTAACCATCTTCCCTGTCCCTGCTGAAGTAAAGCAGGCCCAAACCATGATGCTGCCACCACCATGTTTGACAGTGGGGATGGTGTATTCAGGGTGATGAGCTGTGTTGCTTTTATGCCAAACATAACGTTTTGCATTGTTGCCAAAAAGTTCCATTTTGGTTTCATCTGACCAGAGCACCTTCTTCCACATGTTTGGTGTGTCTCCCAGGTGGCTTGTGGCAAACTTTAAACAACACTTTTTATGGATATCTTTAAGAAATGGCTTTCTTCTTGCCACTCTTCCATAAAGGCCAGATTTGTGCAATATACGACTGAGTCTCCCACCTCAGCTGTAGATCTCTGCAGTTCATCCAGAGTGATCATGGGCCTCTTCTCTGATCAGTTTTCTCCTTGTATGAGCTGAAAGTTTAGAGGGACGGCCAGGTCTTGGTAGATTTGCAGTGGTCTGATACTCCTTCCATTTCAATATTATCGCTTGCACAGTGCTCCTTGGGATGTTTAAAGCTTGGGAAATCTTTTTGTATCCAAATCCGGCTTTAAACTTCTTCACAACAGTATCTCGGACCTGCCTTGTGTGTTCCTTGTTCTTCATGATGCTCTCTGCGCTTTTAACGGACCTCTGAGACTATCACAGTGCAGGTGCATTTATACGGAGACTTGATTACACACAGGTGGATTGTATTTATCATCATTAGTCATTTAGGTCAACATTGGATCATTCAGAGATCCTCACTGAACTTCTGGAGAGAGTTTGCTTCACTGAAAGTAAAGGGGCTGAATCATTTTTGCACGCCCAATTTTTCAGTTTTTGATTTGTTAAAAAAGTTTGAAATATCCAATTCATGATTGTGTCCCACTTGTTGCTGATTCTTCACAAAAAAATACAGTTTTATATATTTATGTTTGAAGCCTGAAATGTGGCAAAAGGTCGCAAAGTTCAAGGGGGCCGAATACTTTCGCCAGGCACTGTATTTATTTTACTAAATCAGTATGTATGTATTTTTCTATGACAATATGTATATATTTTACTAAGTCAGTATGTATTTATTTTACTAAGTCAATGCGTATTTATTTTACTAAGTCAGTATGTATATATTTTACTCAGTCAGTATGTATATATTTTACTAAGTCAGTATGTATTTATTTTACTAAGTCAGTATGTATATATTTTACTATGTCAGTATGTATATATTTTACTATGTCAGTATGTATATATTTTAGAGATTACGATGTCAATACGTATTTATTTTACTATGTCAATACAGTGGGGCAAAAAAGTATTTAGTCAGCCACCAATTGTGCAAGTTCTCCCACTTAAAAAGATGAGAGAGGCCTGTAATTTTCATCATAGGTACACTTCAACTATGACAGACAAAATGAGGGGGGAAAAATCCAGAAAATCACATTGTAGGATTTTTAATTAATTTATTTGCAAATTAAGGTGGAAAATAAGTATTTGGTCAATAACAAAAGTTTATCTCAATACTTTGTCATATACCCTTTGTTGGCAATGACAAGAGGTCAAACGTTTTCTGTAAGTATTCACAAGGTTTTCACACACTGTTGCTGGTATTTTGGCCCATTTCTCCATGCAGATCTCCTCTAGAGCAGTGATGTTTTGGGGCTGTTGCTGGGCAACACGGACTTTCAACTCCCTCCAAAGATTTTCTATGGGGCTGAGATCTGGAGACTGGCTAGGCCACTCCAGGACCTTGAAATGCTTCTTACGAAGCCACTCCTTCGTTGCCCGGGCGGTGTGTTTGGGATCATTGTCATGCTGAAAGACCCAGCCACGTTTCATCTTCAATGCCCTTGCTCATGGAAGGAGGTTTTCACTCAAAATCTCACGATACATGGCCCCATTCATTCTTTCCTTTCCACGGATCAGTCGTCCTGGTCCCTTTGCAGAAAAACAGCCCCAAAGCATGATGTTTCCACCCCCATGCTTCACAGTAGGTATGGTGTTCTTTGGATGCAACTCAGCATTCTTTGTCCTCCAAACACGACGAGTTGAGTTTTTACCAAAAAGTTATATTTTGGTTTCATCTGACCATATGACATTCTCCCAATCTTCTTCTGGATCATCCAAATGCTCTCTAGCAAACTTCAGACAGGCCTGGACATGTACTGGCTTAAGCCGACGGACACATCTGGCACTGCAGGATTTGAGTCCCTGGCGGCGTAGTGTGTTACTGATGGTAGGCTTTGTTACTTTGGTCCCAGCTCTCTGCAGGTCATTCACTAGGTCCCCCCGTGTGGTTCTGGGATCTTTGCTCACCTTTCTTGTGATCATTTTGACCCCACGGGGTGAGATCTTGCGTGGAGCCCCAAATCGAGGGAGATTATCAGTGGTCTTGTATGTCTTCCATTTCCTAATAATTCAGTCTTCCCAGCCTGGTGCAGGTCTACAATTTTGTTTCTGGTGTCCTTTGACAGAGTTTGGAGTGTGACTGTTTGAGGTTGTGGACAGGTGTCTTCTATACTGATAACAAGTTCAAACAGGTGCCATTAATACAGATAACGAGTGGAGGACAGAGGAGCCTCTTAAAGAAGAAGTTACAGGTCTGTGAGAGCCAGAAATCTTGCTTGTTTGTAGGTGACCAAATACTTATTTTCCACCATCATTTGCAAATAAATTAATAAAAAATCCTACAATGTGATTTTCTGGATTTTTTTTCTCATTTTGTCTGTAATAGTTGAAGTGTACCTATAATGAAAATTACAGGCCTCTCTCAACTTTTTAAGTGGGAGAACTTGCACAATTGGTGGCTGACTAAATACTTTTTTGCCCCACTGTATGTATTTATTTGAGAGATTACGATGTCAATACGTATTTATTTTACGATGTCAATATGTATTTGTTGTCAATGTTTTGGTGTCAAACTAGTGACAGTTGTGAACACAGTCAATAGTTGGAGGAGTTGTAGAGTTAAGGGAAAATAATGCCATTGTTGATTAGATGCTTTTAAAATGAATTAGGCTATTTTCTCTTGAACCGTATGGTCTACCTACTAGAAACTCATGAACCATATCGACACAGATATAAAACATGTATACTATATATACAAAAAATATATATGTTATTCAAGTAAAGATTACCAAATTAAGATAGATTGGCATAGATATTTTCTTAATTACCAAAATGACTGAAGATTCCAGTAACTTTGGTAAATTAACGGTATGTTTGCAACCGTAGGTGTGACTGGATGTTGAATTGACCTTCTTTACCTGCCATATTAAACCTCCATGTTGTAGCCTACTCTATTTCCTGTTGGCTAGTCCAGAATCTGCATGTTATAGTCTACTCTATTTCCTGTTGGCTAGTCCAGAATCTGCATGTTGTAGTCTACTCTATTTCCTGTTGGCTAGTCCAGAATCTGCATGTTGTAGTCTACTCTATTTCCTGTTGGCTACTCCAGAATCTGCATGTTGTAACCTACTCTATTTCCTGTTGGCTACTCCAGAATCTGCATGTTGTAGCCTACTCTATTTCCTGTTGGCTACTCCAGAATCTGCATGTTGTAGCCTACTCTATTTCCTGTTGGCTACTCCAGAATCTGCATGTTGTAGCCTACTCTATTTCCTGTTGGCTACTCCAGAATCTGCATGTTGTAGTCTACTCTATTTCCTGTTGGCTACTCCAGAATCTGCATGTTGTAGTCTACTCTATTTCCTGTTGGCTACTCCAGAATCTGCATGTTGTAACCTACTCTATTTCCTGTTGGCTACTCCAGAATCTCCATGTTGTAGTCTACTCTATTTCCTGTTGGCTACTCCAGAATCTGCATGTTGTAGTCTACTCTATTTCCTGTTGGCTACTCCAGAATCTGCATGTTGTAACCTACTCTATTTCCTGTTGGCTACTCCAGAATCTCCATGTTGTAGTCTACTCTATTTCCTGTTGGCTACTCCAGAATCTCCATGTTGTAGTCTACTCTATTTCCTGTTGGCTACTCCAGAATCTCCATGTTGTAGTCTACTCTATTTCCTGTTGGCTACTCCAGAATCTGCATGTTGTAGTCTACTCTATTTCCTGTTGGCTACTCCAGAATCTGCATGTTGTAGCCTACTCTATTTCCTGTTGGCTACTCCAGAATCTGCATGTTGTAGTCTACTCTATTTCCTGTTGGCTACTCCAGAATCTCCATGTTGTAGCCCTACACTGCAGAAGTCTACTCTATTTCCTGTTGGCTACTCCAGAATCTCCATGTTGTAGTCTACTCTATTTCCTGTTGGCTACTCCAGAATCTCCATGTTGTAGTCTACTCTATTTCCTGTTGGCTACTCCAGAATCTCCATGTTGTAGTCTACTCTATTTCCTGTTGGCTACTCCAGAATCTCCATGTTGTAGTCTACTCTATTTCCTGTTGGCTACTCCAGAATCTCCATGTTGTAGTCTACTCTATTTCCTGTTGGCTACTCCAGAATCTCCATGTTGTAGTCTACTCTATTTCCTGTTGGCTACTCCAGAATCTGCATGTTGTAGCCTACTCTATTTCCTGTTGGCTACTCCAGAATCTGCATGTTGTAGTCTACTCTATTTCCTGTTGGCTACTCCAGAATCTCCATGTTGTAGTCTACTCTATTTCCTGTTGGCTACTCCAGAATCTGCATGTTGTAGTCTACTCTATTTCCTGTTGGCTACTCCAGAATCTGCATGTTGTAGCCTAGGGGCTATCACCATAATAACAAGGAGACTAGGGCCCTACACTGCTATCACCATAATTAGGGCCCTACTCTATTTCCTGTTGGCTACTCCAGAATCTGCATGTTGTAGTCTACTCTATTTCCTGTTGGCTACTCCAGAATCTGCATGTTGTAGTCTACTCTATTTCCTGTTGGCTACTCCAGTCCCACTAGTGGAGTGTTTCCACCACCGTCCCAAGGCCCTAGAGGGCAGATGAAAAGCTTTCTGGGTAAATAGAACATTGTTTGGGTTTCAGCTGAACAATAAATACAGTAATGATAAGGAACCAGGGTTTAGGGCCCTACACTGCTATCACCATAATGACAAGGAGACCGGGGATTAGGGCCCTACACTGCTATCACCATAATGACAAGGAGACCGGGGATTAGGGCCCTACACTGCTATCACCATAATGACAAGGAGACCGGGGATTAGGGCCCTACACTGCTATCACCATAATGACAAGGAGACCAGGGATGAGGGCCCTACACTGCTATCACCATAATGACAAGGAGATCCGGGATTAGGGCCCTACACTGCAATCACCATAATAACAAGGAGACCAGGGATTAGGGCCCTACACTGCTATCACCATAATGACAAGGAGACCAGGGATTAGGGCCCTACACTGCTATCACCATAATGACAAGGAGACCAGGGTTTAGGGCCTTACACTGCTATCACCATAATGACAAGGAGACCAGTGATTAGGGCCCTAACCTGCTATCACCATAATAACAAGGAGACCAGGGTTTAGGGCCTTACACTGCTATCACCTAAATAACAAGGAGACCAGGGATTAGGGCCCTACACTGCTATCACCATAATAACAAGGAGACCAGGGATTAGGGCCCTACACTGCTATCACCATAATGACAAGGAGACCAGGGATTAGGGCCCTACACTGCTATCACCATAATAACAAGGAGACCAGGGATTAGGGCCCTACACTGCTATCACCATAATGACAAGGAGACCAGGGATTAGGGCCCTACACTGCTATCACCATAATAACAAGGAGACCAGGGATTAGGGCCCTACACTGCTATAACCATAATGACAAGGAGACCAGGGATTAGGGCCCTACACTGCTATCACCATAATGACAAGGAGACCAGGGATTAGGGCCCTACACTGCTATCACCATAATGACAAGGAGACCAGGGATTAGGGCCCTAACCTGCTATCACCATACTGACAAGGAGACCAGGGATTAGGGCCCTACACTGCTATCACCATAATGACAAGGAGACCAGGGATTAGGGCCCTACACTGCTATCACCATAATAACAAGGAGACCAGGGATGAGGGCCCTACACTGCTATCACCATAATGACAATGAGACCAGGGATTAGGGCCCTACACTGCTATCACCATAATGACAAGGAGACCAGGGATTAGGGCCCTACACTGCTATCACCATAATGACAAGGAGACCAGGGATTAGGGCCCTACAATGCTATCACCATAATGACAAGGAGACCAGGGTTTAGGGCCTTACACTGCTATCACCATAATGACAAGGAGACCAGCGATTAGGGCCCTAACCTGCTATCACCATAATAACAAGGAGACCAGGGTTTAGGGCCTTACACTGCTATCACCTAAATAACAAGGAGACCAGGGATTAGGGCCCTACACTGCTATCACCATAATAACAAGGAGACCAGGGATTAGGGCCCTACACTGCTATCACCATAATGACAAGGAGACCAGGGATTAGGGCCCTACACTGCTATCACCATAATAACAAGGAGACCAGGGATTAGGGCCCTACACTGCTATCACCATAATGACAAGGAGACCAGGGATTAGGGCCCTACACTGCTATCACCATAATAACAAGGAGACCAGGGATTAGGGCCCTACACTGCTATCACCATAATGACAAGGAGACCAGGGATTAGGGCCCTACACTGCTATCACCATAATAACAAGGAGACCAGGGATTAGGGCCCTACACTGCTATCAACATAATAACAATGAGACCAGGGTTTAGGGCCCTAACCTGCTATCACCATAATAACAAGGAGACCAGGGATTAGGGCCAGGGATTAGGGCCTACTACACTGCTATCACCATAATGACAAGGAGACCGGAGATTAGGGCCCTACACTGCTATCACCATAATGACAAGGAGACCAGGGATTAGGGCCCTACACTGCTATTTCCATAATGACAAGGAGACCAGGGATTAGGGCCCTACACTGCTATCACCATAATGACAAGGAGACCAGGGATTAGGGCCCTACACTGCTATCACCATAATGACAAGGAGACCAGGGATTAGGGCCCTACAATGCTATCACATTTTATCAGTCACATACACATATTTAGCAGTTGTTTCTGCAGGTGTAGCAAAATGCTTGTGTTCCTTGCTCCAACAGTGCAGTAGTATCTAACAATTCACAACAATACACACACATATATAGTAAGAGGTTGGAGTTCAGAAATATATAAATATTAAGACGACCAATGCCAGAGTGGCGTCGACTGAAATACAGTAGAATAGAATACAGTATATATATGTGAAATGAGTAAAGCAGTATGTAAACATTATTAAAGTGACTAGTTAGTAAATACAGTAGAATAGAATACAGTATATACATATGAGATGGGTAAAGCAGTATGTAAACATTATTAAAGTGACTAGTTAGTAAATACAGTAGAATAGAATACAGTATATACATATGAGATGAGTAAAACAGTATGTAAATATCATTAAAGTGACTAGTTAGTAAATACAGTAGAATAGAATACAGTATATACATATGAGATGGGTAAAGCAGTATGTAAACGTTATTAAAGTGACTAGTTAGTAAATACAGTAGAATAGAATACAGTATATACATATGAGATGGGTAAAGCAGTATGTAAACATTATTAAAGTGACCAGTGATTCTATGTCTCTGTATATGGGGCAGCAGCCTCTAAGGTGCAGGGTTGAGTAACCGGGTGGTGTAACCTGATGGCCTTGAGATAGAAGCTGTTTTTCAGTCTCTCAATCCCAGCTTTGATGCACCTGTACTGATCTCACCTTCTGGATGATAGCGGGGTGAACAGGCAGTGGCTCGGGTGGTTGTTGTCCTTGATTATCTTTTTGGCCTTCCTGTGACATCGGGTGGTGTAGGTGTCCTGGAGGGACACTTGGACTCTGGGGGTACTTGGCCTATCCACAGGGAGTACTTGAGAAGACTCATGAGACCATAGATTTACTGGTAAAATGTACATTCAGGGGTCGTTCAGGGGTACTCTATCCACTATTTCAGGGATACTAGGACCCTGGGGGTACTCTATCCACGAGTTCAGGGGTACTAGGACCCTGGGGGTACTCTATCTTCTATTTCAGGGGTACTAGGACCCTGGGGGTACTCTATCCTCTTTCAGGGGTTAAACTCTATCCACTAGTTCAGGGGTACTATGACCCTGGGGGTATTCTATCCACTAGTTCAGGGGTACTATGACCCTGGGGGTACTCTATCCACTAGTTCAGGGGTACTAGGACCCTGGGGGTACTCTATCCACTAGTTCAGGGGTACTAGGACCCTGGGGGTACTCTATCCACTAGTTCAGGGGTACTAGGACCCTGGGGGTACTCTATCCACTAGTTCAGGGGTACTAGGACCCTGGGGTTCTCTATCCACTAGTTCAGGGGTACTAGGACCCTGGGGGTACTCTATCCACTAGTTCAGGGGTACTAGGACCCTGGGGGTTCTCTATCCACTAGTTCAGGGGTACTAGGACCCTGGGGGTACTCTATCCACTAGTTCAGGGGTACTAGGACCCTGGGGGTTCTCTATCCACTAGTTCAGGGGTACTCTATCCACTAGTTCAGGGGTTCTCTATCCACTAGTTCAGGGGTACTAGGACCCTGGGGGTTCTCTATCCACTAGTTCAGGGGTACTCTATCCACTAGTTCAGGGGTACTAGGACCCTGGGGGTACTCTATCCACTAGTTCAGGGGTACTAGGACCCTGGGGGTACTCTATCCACTAGTTCAGGGGTACTAGGACCCTGGGGGTACTCTATCCACTAGTTTAGGGGTACTAAGACCCTGGGGGTTCTCTATCCACTAGTTCAGGGGTACTAGGACCCTGGGGGTACTCTATCCACTAGTTCAGGGGTACTAGGACCCTGGGGGTTCTCTATCCACTAGTTCAGGGGTACTAGGACCCTGGGGGTACTCTATCCACTAGTTCAGGGGTACTAGGACCCTGGGGGTTCTCTATCCACTAGTTCAGGGGTACTCTATCCACTAGTTCAGGGGTACTAGGACCCTGGGGGTACTCTATCCACTAGTTCAGGGGTACTAGGACCCTGGGGGTACTCTATCCACTAGTTCAGGGGTACTAGGACCCTGGGGGTACTCTATCCACTAGTTTAGGGGTACTCTATCCACTAGTTCAGGGGTACTAGGACCCTGGGGGTACTCTATCCACTAGTTCAGGGGTACTAGGACCCTGGGGGTACTCTATCCACTAGTTTAGGGGTACTCTATCCACTAGTTCAGGGGTTCTCTATCCACTAGTTCAGGGGTTCTCTATCCACTAGTTCAGGGGTTCTCTATCCACTAGTTCAGGGGTACTCCTGGCAGAGCTACATTCAGTTGGTGGTACTAGGACCCTGTCCTGGCAGAGCTACATTCAGTTGGTGGTACTGTAACTGATTAAGGTTGTGAACCACTGGTCTACACTGTACAGCTCCGACTGCCTTTTCTTTCACACACTGGGCTGAACCGCATGAAATGTATCTCTTAATGCTGTTTGACATCAATACATTACAGAATTGAAAACAGGTTATAAATGCCAGGAATGTTCACATTATTGCTATCTGTGTATCCTTCTAAAATCACCACTTTCACAGACCATAGTCATGTATTCCTGCACTGTTTGCAGTGCTCCCATTAACCTGCATGTCAGAGCCAAATCAAATCACATTTTTTTTCTCACATACACATGGTTAGCAGATGTTAATGCGAGTGTAGCGAAATGCTTGTACTTCTAGTCACTATGGTTGAAAAATTCCGGTATTTTTTTTTTTTTTTTAAGTGAAGTTTTCCAGAAATTCCATTTGAAAAGTAATAATAAGAAGAAGCTAAATCTGGAATCCTCAAACCAGGATTTCTGGAAAAGGGGAAATTTTGCAACCCTAGTTACCGTAATTTTACAACCTTAGCTGTCAAAGTTACCGTAATTTTACAACCTTAGCTGTCACCAAACAATATTGTACTGTCTAATACATAACACACAGGCCCAGCAATCCTCCCTCCATCTGATGAGGTTGGTCATTTAAACAGCCTGATGAGGTTGGTCATTTAAACAGCCTGATGAGGTTGGTCATTTAAACAGCCTGATGAGGTTGGTCATTTATACAATCTGATGAGGTTGGTCATTTATACAGTCTGATGAGGTTGGTCATTTAAACAGCCTGATGAGGTTGGTCATTTATACAGTCTGATGAGGTTGGTCATTTAAACAGTCTGATGAGGTTGGTCATTTAAACAGTCTGATGAGGTTGGTCATTTAAACAGCCTAATGAGGTTGGTCATTTATACAGTCTGATGAGGTTGGTCATTTATACAGTCTGATGAGGTTGGTCATTTATACAGTCTGATGAGGTTGGTCATTTAAACAGTCTGATGAGG
This sequence comes from Oncorhynchus gorbuscha, assembly GCF_021184085.1. NCBI lineage: Eukaryota > Metazoa > Chordata > Actinopteri > Salmoniformes > Salmonidae > Oncorhynchus > Oncorhynchus gorbuscha. The sequence goes on from NC_060176.1 coordinate 84,377,477, forward strand.
TTGGTAATATATACAGTCTGATGAGGATGGTCATTTATACAGTCTGATGAGGTTGGTCATTTAAACAGTCTGATGAGGTTGGTAATATATACAGTCTGATGAGGTTGGTCATTTATACAGTCTGATGAGGTTGGTCATTTAAACAGTCTGATGAGATTGGTCATTTAAACAGTCTGATGAGGTTGGTCATTTAAACAGTCTGATGAGGTTGGTCATTTATACAGTCTGATGAGGTTGGTCATTTATACAGTCTGATGAGGTTGGTCATTTAAACAGTCTGATGAGGTTGGTCATTTATACAGCCTGAAGAGGTTGGTCATGAGGTTGGGTAACTGACTGGAGGCAGTGACATGGTGGTAACTGACTGGAGGCAGTGACATGGTGGTAACTGACTGGAGGCAGTGACATGGTGGTAACTGACTGGAGGCAGTGACATGGTGGTAACTGACTGGAGGCAGTGACATGGTGGTAACTGACTGGAGGCAGTGACATGGTGGTAACTGACTGGAGGCAGTGACATGGTGGTAACTGACTGGAGGCAGTGACATGGTGGTAACTGACTGGAGGCAGTGACATGGTGGTAACTGACTGGAGGCAGTGACATGGTGGTAACTGACTGGAGGCAGTGACATGGTGGTAACTGACTGGAGGCAGTGACATGGTGGTAACAACATGGTGGTAACTGACTGGAGGCAGTGACATGGTGGTAACTGACTGGAGGCAGTGACATGGTGGTAACTGACTGGAGGCAGTGACATGGTGGTAACTGACTGGAGGCAGTGACATGATGGTAACTGACTGGAGGCAGTGACATGGTGGTAACTGACTGGAGGCAGTGACATGGTGGTAACTGACTGGAGGCAGTGACATGGTGGTAACTGACTGGAGGCAGTGACATGGTGGTAACTGACTGGAGGCAGTGACATGGTGGTAACTGACTGGAGGCAGTGACATGGTGGTAACTGACTGGAGGCAGTGACATGGTGGTAACTGACTGGAGGCAGTGACATGGTGGAAACTGACTGGAGGCAGTGACATGTGGTGGTAACTGACTGGAGGCAGTGACATGGTGGTAACTGACTGGAGGCAGTGACATGGTGGTAACTGACTGGAGGCAGTGACATGGTGGTAACTGACTGGAGGCAGTGACATGGTGGTAACTGACTGGAGGCAGTGACATGGTGGTAACTGACTGGAGGCAGTGACATGGTGGTAACTGACTGGAGGCAGTGACATGGTGGTAACTGACTGGAGGCAGTGACATGGACTGGCAACTGACTGGAGGCAGTGACATGGTGGTAACTGACTGGAGGCAGTGACATGGTGGTAACAGCATGAACTGACTGGAGGCAGTGACATGGTGGTAACTGACTGGAGGCAGTGACATGGTGGTAACTGACTGGAGGCAGTGACATGGTGGTAACTGACTGGAGGCAGTGACATGGTGGTAACTGACTGGAGGCAGTGACATGGTGGTAACTGACTGGAGGCAGTGACATGGTGGTAACTGACTGGAGGCAGTGACATGGTGGTAACTGACTGGAGGCAGTGACATGGTGGTAACTGACTGGAGGCAGTGACATGATGGTAACTGACTGGAGGCAGTGACATGATGGTAACTGACTGGAGGCAGTGACATGGTGGTAACTGACTGGAGGCAGTGACATGGTGGTAACTGACTGGAGGCAGTGACATGGTGGTAACTGACTGGAGGCAGTGACATGGTGGTAACTGACTGGAGGCAGTGGTAACTGACTGGAGGCAGTGACATGGTGGTAACTGACTGGAGGCAGTGACATGGTGGTAACTGACTGGAGGCAGTGACATGGTGGTAACTGACTGGAGGCAGTGACATGGTGGTAACTGACTGGAGGCAGTGACATGGTGGTAACTGACTGGAGGCAGGACATGTGGTAACTGACTGGAGGCAGTGACATGGTGGTAACTGACTGGAGGCAGTGACATGGTGGTAACTGACTGGAGGCAGTGACATGGTGGTAACTGACTGGAGGCAGTGACATGGTGGTAACTGACTGGAGGCAGTGACATGGATGGTAACTGACTGGAGGCAGTGACATGGTGGTAACTGACTGGAGGCAGTGACATGGTGGTAACTGACTGGAGGCAGTGACATGGTGGTAACTGACTGGAGGCAGTGACATGGTGGTAACTGACTGGAGGCAGTGACATGGTGGTAACTGACTGGAGGCAGTGACATGGTGGTAACTGACTGGAGGCAGTGACATGGTGGTAACTGACTGGAGGCAGTGACATGGTGGTAACTGACTGGAGGCAGTGACATGGTGGTAACTGAACAGTGACTGGTAACTGACTGGAGGCAGTGACATGGTGGTAACTGACTGGAGGCAGTGACATGGTGGTAACTGGACTGGAGGCAGTGACATGGTGGTAACTGACTGGAGGCAGTGACATGGTGGTAACTGACTGGAGGCAGTGACATGTGGTAACTGACTGGTAACTGACTGGAGGCAGTGACATGGTGGTAACTGACTGGAGGCAGTGACATGGATGGTAACTGACTGGAGGCAGTGACATGGTGGTAACTGACTGGAGGCAGTGACATGGTGGTAACTGACTGGAGGCAGTGACATGGTGGTAACTGACTGGAGGCAGTGACATGGTGGTAACTGACTGGCAGTGCAGTGACATGGTGGTAACTGACTGGAGGCAGTGACATGGTGGTAACTGACTGGAGGCAGTGACATGGTGGTAACTGACTGGAGGCAGTGACATGGTGGTAACTGACTGGAGGCAGTGACATGGTGGTAACTGACTGGAGGCAGTGACATGGTGGTAACTGACTGGAGGCAGTGACATGGTGGTAACTGACTGGAGGCAGTGACATGGTGGTAACTGACTGGAGTGACATGGTGGTAACTGACTGGAGGCAGTGGTAACTGACTGGAGGCAGTGACATGGTGGTAACTGACTGGAGGCAGTGACATGGTGGTAACTGACTGGAGGCAGTGACATGGTGGTAACTGACTGGAGGCAGTGACATGGTGGTAACTGACTGGAGGCAGTGACATGGTGGTAACTGACTGGAGGCAGTGACATGGTGGTAACTGACTGGAGCAGTGACAGTGACACTGCAGTGACATGGTGGTAACTGACTGGAGGCAGTGACATGGTGGTAACTGACTGGAGGCAGTGACATGGTGGTAACTGACTGGAGGCAGTGACATGGTGGTAACTGACTGGAGGCAGTGGTGGTAACTGACTGGAGGCAGTGACATGGTGGTAACTGACTGGAGGCAGTGACATGGTGGTAACTGACTGGAGGCAGTGACATGGTGGTAACTGACTGGAGGCAGTGACATGGTGGTAACTGACTGGAGGCAGTGACATGGTGGTAACTGACTGGAGGCAGTGACATGGTGGTAACTGACTGGAGGCAGTGACATGGTGGTAACTGACTGGAGGCAGTGACATGGTGGTAACTGACTGGAGGCAGTGACATGGTGGTAACTGACTGGAGGCAGTGACATGGTGGTAACTGACTGGAGGCAGTGACATGGTGGTAACTGACTGGAGGCAGTGACATGGTGGTAACTGACTGGAGGCAGTGACATGGTGGTAACTGACTGGAGGCAGTGACATGGTGGTAACTGACTGGAGGCAGTGACATGGTGGTAACTGACTGGAGGCAGTGACATGGTGGTAACTGACTGGAGGCAGTGACATGGTGGTAACTGACTGGAGGCAGTGACATGGTGGTAACTGACTGGAGGCAGTGACATGGTGGTAACTGACTGGAGGCAGTGACATGGTGGTAACTGACTGGAGGCAGTGACATGGTGGTAACTGACTGGAGGCAGTGACATGGTGGTAACTGACTGGAGGCAGTGACATGGTGGTAACTGACTGGAGGCAGTGACATGGTGGTAACTGACTGGAGGGTGGTAACTGACTGGAGGCAGTGACATGGTGGTAACTGACTGGAGGCAGTGACATGGTGGTAACTGACTGGAGGCAGTGACATGGTGGTAACTGACTGGAGGCAGTGACATGGTGGTAACTGACTGGAGGCAGTGACATGGTGGTAACTGACTGGAGGCAGTGACATGGTGGTAACTGACTGGAGGCAGTGACATGGTGGTAACTGACTGGAGGCAGTGACATGGTGGTAACTGACTGGAGGCAGTGACATGGTGGTAACTGACTGGAGGCAGTGACATGGTGGTAACTGACTGGAGGCAGTGACATGGTGGTAACTGACTGGAGGCAGTGACATGGTGGTAACTGACTGGAGGCAGTGACATGGTGGAACTGGTAACTGACTGGAGGCAGTGACATGGTGGTAACTGACTGGAGGCAGTGACATGGTGGTAACTGACTGGAGGCAGTGACATGGTGGTAACTGACTGGAGGCAGTGACATGGTGGTAACTGACTGGAGGCAGTGACATGGTGGTAACTGACTGGAGGCAGTGACATGGTGGTAACTGACTGGAGGCAGTGACATGGTGGTAACTGACTGGAGGCAGTGACATGGTAACTGACTGGAGGCAGTGACATGGTGGTAACTGACTGGAGGCAGTGACATGGTGGTAACTGACTGGAGGCAGTGACATGGTGGTAACTGACTGGAGGCAGTGACATGGTGGTAACTGACTGGAGGCAGTGACATGGTGGTAACTGACTGGAGGCAGTGACATGGTGGTAACTGACTGGAGGCAGTGACATGGTGGTAACTGACTGGAGGCAGTGACATGGTGGTAACTGACTGGAGGCAGTGACATGGTGGTAACTGACTGGAGGCAGTGACATGGTGACACTGGTGGTAACTGACTGGAGGCAGTGACATGGTGGTAACTGACTGGAGGCAGTGACATGGTGGTAACTGACTGGAGGCAGTGACATGGTGGTAACTGACTGGAGGCAGTGACATGGTGGTAACTGACTGGAGGCAGTGACATGGTGGTAACTGACTGGAGGCAGTGACATGGTGGTAACTGACTGGAGGCAGTGACATGGTGGTAACTGACTGGAGGCAGTGACATGGTGGTAACTGACTGGAGGCAGTGACATGGTGGTAACTGACTGGAGGCAGTGACATGGTGGTAACTGACTGGAGGCAGTGACATGGTGGTAACTGACTGGAGGCAGTGACATGGTGGTAACTGACTGGACATGGTGGTAACTGACTGGAGGCAGTGACATGGTGGTAACTGACTGGAGGCAGTGACATGGTGGTAACTGACTGGAGGCAGTGACATGGTGGTAACTGACTGGAGGCAGTGACATGGTGGTAACTGACTGGAGGCAGTGACATGGTGGTAACTGACTGGAGGCAGTGACACTGGAGGCAGTGACATGGTAACTGACTGGAGGCAGTGACATGGTGGTAACTGACTGGAGGCAGTGACATGGTGGTAACTGACTGGAGGCAGTGACATGGTGGTAACTGACTGGAGGCAGTGACATGGTGGTAACTGACTGGAGGCAGTGACATGGTGGTAACTGACTGGAGGCAGTGACATGGTGGTAACTGACTGGAGGCAGTGACATGGTGGTAACTGACTGGAGGCAGTGACAGTGACATGGTGGTAACTGACTGGAGGCAGTGACATGGTGGTAACTGACTGGAGGCAGTGACATGGTGGTAACTGACTGGAGGCAGTGACATGGTGGTAACTGACTGGAGGCAGTGACATGGTGGTAACTGACTGGAGGCAGTGACATGGTGGTAACTGACTGGAGGCAGTGACATGGTGGTAACTGACTGGAGGCAGTGACATGGTGGTAACTGACTGGAGGCAGTGACATGGTGGTAACTGACTGGAGGCAGTGACATGGTGGTAACTGACTGGAGGCAGTGACATGGTGGTAACTGACTGGAGGCAGTGACATGGTGGTAACTGACTGGAGGCAGTGACATGGTGGTAACTGACTGGAGGCAGTGACATGGTGGTAACTGACTGGAGGCAGTGACATGGTGGTAACTGACTGGAGGCAGTGACATGGTGGTAACTGACTGGAGGCAGTGACATGGTGGTAACTGACTGGAGGCAGTGACATGGTGGTAACTGACTGGAGGCAGTGACATGGTGGTAACTGACTGGAGGCAGTGACATGGTAACAACATGGTAACTGACTGGAGGCAGTGACATGGTGGTAACTGACTGGAGGCAGTGACATGGTGGTAACTGACTGGAGGCAGTGACATGGTGGTAACTGACTGGAGGCAGTGACATGGTGGTAACTGACTGGAGGCAGTGACATGGTGGTAACTGACTGGAGGCAGTGACATGGTGGTAACTGACTGGAGGCAGTGACATGGTGGTAACTGACTGGAGGCAGTGACATGGTGGTAACTGACTGGAGGCAGTGACATGGTGGTAACTGACTGGAGGCAGTGACATGGTGGTAACTGACTGGAGGCAGTGACATGATGGTAACTGACTGGAGAGGCAGTGACATGGTGGTAACTGACTGGAGGCAGTGACATGGTGGTAACTGACTGGAGGCAGTGACATGGTGGTAACTGACTGGAGGCAGTGACATGGTGGTAACTGACTGGAGGCAGTGACATGCATGATGGTAACTGACTGGAGGCAGTGACATGGTGGTAACTGACTGGAGGCAGTGACATGGTGGTAACTGACTGGAGGCAGTGACATGGTGGTAACTGACTGGAGGCAGTGACATGGTGGTAACTGACTGGAGGCAGTGACATGGTGGTAACTGACTGGAGGCAGTGACATGGTGGTAACTGACTGGAGGCAGTGACATGGTGGTAACTGACTGGAGGCAGTGACATGGTGGTAACTGACTGGAGGCAGTGACATGGTGGTAACTGACTGGAGGCAGTGACATGGTGGTAACTGACTGGAGGCAGTGACATGATGGTAACTGACTGGAGGCAGTGACATGGTGGTAACTGACTGGAGGCAGTGACATGGTGGTAACAACATGGTGGTAACTGACTGGAGGCAGTGACATGGTGGTAACTGACTGGAGGCAGTGACATGGTGGTAACTGACTGGAGGCAGTGACATGGTGGTAACTGACTGGAGGCAGTGACATGGTGGTAACTGACTGGAGGCAGTGACATGGTGGTAACTGACTGGAGGCAGTGACATGGTGGTAACTGACTGGAGGCAGTGACATGGTGGTAACTGACTGGAGGCAGTGACATGGTGGTAACTGACTGGAGGCAGTGACATGGTGGTAACTGACTGGAGGCAGTGACATGGTGGTAACTGACTGGAGGCAGTGGTGGTAACTGACTGGAGGCAGTGACATGGTGGTAACTGACTGGAGGAGGCAGTGACATGGTGGTAACTGACTGGAGGCAGTGACATGGTGGTAACTGACTGGAGGCAGTGTGGTAACTGACTGGAGGCAGTGACATGGTGGTAACTGACTGGAGGCAGTGACATGGTGGTAACTGACTGGAGGCAGTGACATGGTGGTAACTGACTGGAGGCAGTGACATGGTGGTAACTGACTGGAGGCAGTGACATGGTGGTAACTGACTGGAGGCAGTGACATGGATGGTGAACTGACTGGAGGCAGTGACATGGTGGTAACTGACTGGAGGCAGTGACATGGTGGTAACTGACTGGAGGCAGTGACATGGTGGTAACTGACTGGAGGCAGTGACATGGTGGTAACTGACTGGAGGCAGTGACATGGTGGTAACTGACTGGAGGCAGTGACATGGTGGTAACTGACTGACTGGAGGCAGTGACATGGTGGTAACTGACTGGAGGCAGTGACATGGTGGTAACTGACTGGAGGCAGTGACATGGTGGTAACTGACTGGAGGCAGTGACATGGTGGTAACTGACTGGAGGCAGTGACATGGACTGGAGGCAGTGACATGGTAACTGACTGGAGGCAGTGACATGGTGGTAACTGACTGGAGGCAGTGACATGGTGGTAACTGACTGGAGGCAGTGACATGGTGGTAACTGACTGGAGGCAGTGGTGGTAACTGACTGGAGGCAGTGACATGGTGGTAACTGACTGGAGGCAGTGACATGGTGGTAACTGACTGGAGGCAGTGACATGGTGGTAACTGACTGGAGGCAGTGACATGGTGGTAACTGACTGGAGGCAGTGACATGGTGGTAACTGACTGGAGGCAGTGACATGGTGGTAACTGACTGGAGGCAGTGACATGGTGGTAACTGACTGGAGGCAGTGACATGGTGGTAACTGACTGGAGGCAGTGACATGGTGGTAACTGACTGGAGGCAGTGACATGGTGGTAACTGACTGGAGGCAGTGACATGGTGGTAACTGACTGGAGGCAGTGACATGGTGGTAACTGACTGGAGGCAGTGACATGGTGGTAACTGACTGGAGGCAGTGACATGGTGGTAACTGGAGGCATGTGGTAACTGACTGGAGGCAGTGACATGGTGGTAACTGACTGGAGGCAGTGACATGGTGGTAACTGACTGGAGGCAGTGACATGGTGGTAACTGACTGGAGGCAGTGACATGGTGGTAACTGACTGGAGGCAGTGACATGGTGGTAACTGACTGGAGGCAGTGACATGGTAACTGACTGGAGGCAGTGACATGGTGGTAACTGACTGGAGGCAGTGACATGGTGGTAACAGTGACATGGTGGTAACTGACTGGAGGCAGTGACATGGTGGTAACTGACTGGAGGCAGTGACATGGTGGTAACTGACTGGAGGCAGTGACATGGTGGTAACTGACTGGAGGCAGTGACATGGTGGTAACTGACTGGAGGCAGTGACATGGTGGTAACAGCATGGTGGTAACTGACTGGAGGCAGTGACATGGTGGTAACTGACTGGAGGCAGTGACATGGTGGTAACTGACTGGAGGCAGTGACATGGTGGTAACTGACTGGAGGCAGTGACATGGTGGTAACTGACTGGAGGCAGTGACATGGTGGTAACAGTGACATGGTGGTAACTGACTGGAGGCAGTGACATGGTGGTAACTGACTGGAGGCAGTGACATGGTGGTAACTGACTGGAGGCAGTGACATGGTGGTAACTGACTGGAGGCAGTGACATGGTGGTAACTGACTGGAGGCAGTGACATGGTGGTAACTGACTAGAGGCAGTGACATGGTGGTAACTGACTAGAGGCAGTGACACGGCGAAACGCTATTTCCACCAATTTTCACAGTTGTGTTTTTTCATCAAAGATGAATGCTTATGGGTACCTTTTTGTGTGTATACAATATTGCAGTTCTCAGATTTTTAATTCATAGATTTTTAGATGTGTAATACAATTGGTTTTGTTGGTTAGCTGGAATGGAAGGTTCCTATCCTGTATATCCATTGGTTAGCTGGAATGGAAGGTTCCTATCCTGTGTATCCATTGGTTAGCTGGAATGGAAGGTTCCTATCCTGTATATCCATTGGTTAGCTGGAATATATTTTTATCATCGAAATTCAACACATTGTAAATCTAGCCTCATGCTATAGTGTTTGGTTAGTTAGGCCTCGTCCCAAATGCGACCCTATTCCCTATATAGTGCACTACTTTTGGCCAGAGCCCAGGTCTCATATTATTGTATTGAACAAAAGTATGTGGACACCTGCTTGTCGAACATCTAACGCAAAAATCATGGGCATTAATATGGAGTTGGTCCCCCTTTGCTGCTATAACAGCCTCCACTCTTCTGGGAATTCTTTCCTCTAGATGTTTGAACATTGCTGCTATAACAGCCTCCACTCTTCTGGGAAGGCTTTCCACTAGATGTTGGAACATTGCTGCTATAACAGCCTCCACTCTTCTGGGAAGGCTTTCCACTAGATGTTGGAACATTGCTGCTATAACAGCCTCCACTCTTCTGGGACGGCTTTCCACTAGATGTAGGAACATTGCTGCTATAACAGCCTCCACTCTTCTGGGAAGGCTTTCCACTAGATGTTGGAACATTGCTGCTATAACAGCCTCCACTCTTCTGGGAAGGCTTTCCACTAGATGTTGGAACATTGCTGCAGGGCCTTGCTTCCATTCAGCCACTAGAGCATTAGTGAGGTTGGGCACTGATGTTGGGTGATTAGTCCCCAGCCCCAGACCATTATTCCTCCTCCACCAAACTTTACAGTTGGCACTATACATTCGGGCAGGTTGCATTTTTTGAGCATTCGTCCAGTGACCGCGTTTCCACTGCTCCAGAGTCCAATGGCGGCGAGCTTGACACCATCTCAGCCAAGCTTGACATTGTGCATAGGTGATCTTAGGCTTATGTGCAGCTGCTCGGCCATGGAAACCCATTTCATGAAGCTCCCGATGAACAGTTCTTGTGCTGACGTTTTTTCCAGAGGCAGTTTGGAACTCGGTAGTGAGCGTTGCAACCCAGGACAGACAATTTTTATGAGCTACGCACTTCAGCACTCGGCGGTCCCATTCAGTGAGCTTGTGTGGCCTACCACTTTTTGCGGCTGAGCCGTTGTTGCTCCTAGACATTTCCACTTCACAATAACAGCACTTACAGTTGACCAGGGCAGCTCTAGCAGGGCAGAAATTTGACCAACTGACTTGTTGGAAAGGTGTCATCCTATGACGGTGCCACGTTGAAAGTCACTGAGCTCTTCGGTGTGGCCATTCTACTGCTAATGTTTGTCTATGGAGATTTCATGTCGTTGTGCTCGATTGTATACACCTGTCAGCAATGGATGTGGCTGAGATAGCCAAATCCACTAATTTGAAGGGGTGTCCACATACTTTTGTAGTGATATTTTTCAAATACATACATGTCTGTCCTTTAACAACCACATGCCATGATTAGATAGTGAAAAACACACCAATCTCTTACATAAATTATTTAAAGTAAACAAAAGGTAATTTACAAACATTTATCAAAATGGATATATATTTATATATATATATATATAGTGTTTTGGAATGACACTCTTCAAGTGTTGTGGGACCTTCTAAAGATGAGTTGTGTGGGTTCCTCCTCTCAGATCCTTAGATTCAGATCAAATAAATATTTTCTAGATTACAAGATGTGCCGACCTGTGTGTGGAGGATATGATCCATGGATTCCACCTCAGATGGCCAGACTGCTTCTATACTGTTCTATGCTGTTTTCACACAGCTCTGTGTGGAGCCCCGACCCCCTGGTCCCAGCTCTGTGTGGAGCCCCAACCCCCTGGTCCCAGCTCTGTGTGGAGCCCCAACCCCCTGGTCCCAGCTCTGTGTGGAGCCCCAACCCCTGGTCCCAGCTCTGTGTGGAGCCCCAACCCCCTGGTCCCAGCTCTGTGTGGAGCCCCAACCCCCTGGTCCCAGCTCTGGTTACCTGCTCCGTCCTTAATACCTTCCCTAAGCACATAATCCAATATTCCCAACCGTCCCGCTGAAAAACAAAGGGAGGGAAAACAAAGCTCACTTTGATGTTCCTGAGCCCATGAACAAATTAACAGGCTCTCTCCTTCTCTCTCCCATCTTGATAAAGAGCTGCTTTAAGCAAACCTAAGCTGCTACCGGCTCGGCGACGTGCACCTGCACAAGCAACCATGTGAGGGTTGAGCAATTTGCAGTTTAGGTCTGGGGTTTCCCCTCTAAGCTGCTGTGTGCTTAAGAGGCTCCCGGTCCTCAGATCTGATTCAGCAGAAGAGATGTTTTGTAGGAGTAATGCATCTGGACCCACAAAGGACTCTTTCTTCCTCTGTGGGTTTCCCAAAACGCTCACAGCTCTAAGATCGTCCTTAGGACGTCCGTTGCCTTGATCATAGTGCTACGAAGGCTTTGGAAAACACCCCTGGGCTGTGGTATGAAGTCACATTTGGCTCAGGCTGGTTGATGGACTGAGAAACGGACAGAGATGTGGAATCACGTGACCCTGGTCCACCCACACTAACCCTCCTCCCACACTAACCCTCCTCCCACACTAACCCTCCTCCCACACTAACCCTCCTCCCACACTAACCCTCCTCCCACACTAACCCTCCACCCACACTAACCCTCCTCCCACACTAACCCTCCACCCACACTAACCCTCCACCCACACTAACCCTCCACCCACACTAACCCTCCTCCGACACTAACCCTCCTCCCACACTAACCCTCCACCCACACTAACCCTCCACCCACACTAACCCTCCACCCACACTAACCCTCCTCCCACACTAACCCTCCACCCACACTAACCCTCCTCCCACACTAACCCTCCTCCCACACTAACCCTCCACCCACACTAACCCTCCTCCCACACTAACCCTCCACCCACACTAACCCTCCACCCACACTAACCCTCCTCCCACACTAACCCTCCTCCCACACTAACCCTCCTCCCACACTAACCCTCCTCCCACACTAACCCTCCACCCACACTAACCCTCCACCCACACTAACCCTCCACCCACACTAACCCTCCTCCCACACTAACCCTCCACCCACACTAACCCTCCACCCACACTAACCCTCCCCCACACTAACCCTCCACCCACACTAACCCTCCACCCACACTAACCCTCCACCCACACTAACCCTCCCCCCACACTAACCCTCCCCCATACTAACTCTCCCCCCCACACTAACTCTCCCCTCACACTAACTCTCCCCCACATAACCCTCCACCCACACTAACCCTCCTCCCACACTAACCCTCCTCCCACACTAACCCTCCACCCACACTAACCCTCCTCCCACACTAACCCTCCACCCACACTAACCCTCCACCCACACTAACCCTCCCCCACACTAACCCTCCACCCACACTAACCCTCCACCCACACTAACCCTCCACCCACACTAACCCTCCCCCACACTAACCCTCCCCCACACTAACTCTCCCCCACACTAACTCTCCCCTCACACTAACTCTCCCCCACACTAACTCTCCCCCACACTAACTCTCCCCCACACTAACTCTCCCCCACACTAACTCTCCCCCACACGAACTCTCCCCCATACGAACTCTCCCCCACACTAACTCTCACCCACACTAACTCTCCCCCACACTAACTCCCCCCACACTAACTCTCCCCCACACTAACTCTCCCCCACACTAACTCTCTCCCCCACACTAACTCTCCCCCATACTAACTCTCCCCCACACTAACTCTCCCCCACACTAACTCTCCCCCACACTAACTCTCCCCCACACTAACTCTCCCCACACACTAACTCTCCCTCCACACTAACTCTCCCCCATACTAACTCTCCCCCACACTAATTCTGACCCCACACTAACTCTGACCCCACACTAAATCTGACCCCACACTAACTCTGACCCCACACTAACTCTGACCCCACACTAACCCTGACCCCACACTAACTCTGACCCCACACTAACTCTCCCCCACACTAACTCTCCCCCACACTAACTCTGACCCCACACTAACTCTCCCCCACACTAACTCTCCCCCACATTAACTCTAACCCCACACTAACTCTCCCCCACACTAACTCTGACCCCACGCTAACTCTCCCCCACATTAACTCTAACCCCACATTAACTCTCCCCCACACTAAATCTGACCCCACACTAACTCTCCCCCCACACTAACTCTCCCACCACACTAACTCTCCCCCATACTAACTCTCCCCCACACTAACTCTCCCCCACACTAACTCTCCCCCATAATAACTCTCCCCACACTAACTCTGACCCCACACTAACTCTCCCCACACTAACTCTCCCCCATACTAACTCTCCCCCACACTAACTCTCCCCCACACTAACTCTGACCCCACACTAACTCTCCCCCACACTAACTCTCCCCCATACTAACTCTCCCCCATACTAACTCTCCCCCACACTAACACTCCCCCACACTAACTCTCCCCCATACTAACTCTCCCCCATACTAACTCTCCCCCACACTAACTCTGACCCCACACTAACTCTCCCCCACACTAACTCCCCCACACTAACTCTCCCCACACTAACTGTCCCCCACACTAACTCTCCCCCACACTAACTCTCCCCCACACTAACTCTCCCCCACACTAACTCCCCCATACTAACTCTCCCCCAACACTAACTCTCCCTCCATACTAACTCCCCCATACTAACTCTCCATCCACACTAACTCTCCCCGCACACTAACTCTCCCTCCACACTAACTTTCCCTCCATACTAACTCTCCCCCATACTAACTCTCCCTCCACACTAACTCTCCCTCCACACTAACTCTCCCTCCACACTAACTCTCCCTCCACACTAACTCTCCCCATACTAACTCTCCCCCATAATAACTCTCCCCCATACTAACTCTCCCTCCACACTAACTCTCCCTCCACACTAACTCTCCCCCATACTAACTCTCCCTCCATACTAACTCTCCCTCAATAGTAACTCTCCCCCATACTAACTCTCCCCCACACTAACTCTCCCTCCACACTAACTCTCCCTCCACACTAACTCTCCCCCCACACTAACTCTCCCTCCACACTAACTTTCCCTCCATACTAACTCTCCCCCCATACTAACTCTCCCCCCACACTAACTCTGACCCCACACTAACTCTCCCTCCACACTAACTCTCCCCCACACTAACTCTCCCCCATACTAACTCTCCCCACGCTAACTCTCCCCCACACTAACTCTCCCCCATACTAACTCTCCCTCCACACTAACTCTCCCTCCACACTAACTCTCCCCCACACTAACTCTCCCTCCACACTAACTTTCCCTCCATACTAACTCTCCCCCATACTAACTCTCCCCCACACTAACTCTGACCCCACACTAACTCTCCCTCCACACTAACTCTCCCCCACACTAACTCTCCCCCATACTAACTCTCCCCTCTCCCTCTTTCTCTCACCATTGGGTTTCAACTCTGTGTAGTCAGTATGTCACCACTGTTGCTGCTGCATGTTTTCATATACAACAGAGTTGCCCATCACAGTACAGACACATTATTCATTAGTCTGCAAATTGGCTACAGGTTCACATCAGAAACCGCGTTGGCATTTCTCAGGCTATGTCTCAATGCCTGCTGCTCATAAAAAGGCCTGGATTGTTTAGCTTCATGGTAGGGTTGGGAAAAGTCTGTAATGACACATCGTCTCATCGACCTGTCCAAACATCGTTGATATACAACGGTATCATCTTTTTGGGGTGGATGGACGGAAGGGTCGGGTTGTTGGGAAGGAGGCAATATAAAGGACTCTAGTTACAGACATTGGTTATGATTTGCTGCTTAGTCGAGGCTATATGGAATTATTCTTATTTAAATTGGTACAAAAGCCACAAACAATGTAATTAAATCTCTGTTAATAATGAAACACTGTTAGGCCTAGTTATTGTTTCCTTGGTAAAGGAACGTCACACTCAGTCACGCAGAGCTAACAGCCTACGGGCTAGCACAGAGCTAACAGACTACGGGCTAGCACAGAGCTAACAGCCTATTGGCTAGCGCAGAGCTAAAAGCCTACGGGCTAGCACAGAGCAAACAGCCTATTGGCTAGCACAGAGCTAACAGCCTACGGGCTAGCAGAGCTCACAGCCTATGGGCTAGCGCAGAGATCACTGCCTATGGGCTAGCTCAGAGCTAACAGCCTACGGGCTAGCACAGAGCTAACAGCCTATTGGCTAGCGCAGAGCTAACAGACTATGGGCTAGCACAGAGCTAACAGTCTACAGGCTAGCAGAGCTCACAGCCTATGGGCAAGCAGAGCTCACAGCCTACGGGCTAGCGCAGAGCTAACAGCCTATGGGCTAGCTCAGAGCTAACAGCCTACAGGGGCCAGCCAGAGCTAACAGCCTATTGGCTAGCGCAGAGCTAACAGACTATGGGCTAGCACAGAACTAACAGTCTACAGGCTAGCAGAGCTCACAGCCTATGGGCAAGCAGAGCTCACAGCCTACAGGCTAGCGCAGAGCTAACAGCCTATGGGCTAGCACATAGCTAACAGCCTACGGGCTAGTAGAGCTCACAGCCTATGGGCTAGCACAGAGCTAACAGCCTAACTCATTGAAGAGTGAAGATGCCATCGGAGAAGATGATGACCCACTGGCTTCTTAACCCCTTACGCTCATGGGAATTGGCCTGTATATGGTGCATTCGGAAACTATTCAGACCCCTTCCCTTTTTACACATTTTGTTTCGTTGCAGCCTTATTGTAAAATTGATTTTTTAAATAATACCCTCAACAATTTACACACAATACCCCATAATGAACTATCAAAAAAAGTTTTTTAGAATTGTTTGCAAATTTATCACAAATAAAAAACAGAAATACCTTACTTACATAAGTATTCAGACCCTTTGCTATGAGACTCGAAATTGATCTCAGGTGCATTCTGTTTCCATTGATCATCCTTGATTGGAGACCACCTGTGGTAAATTCAATTGGACATTATTTGGAAAGGCACACACCTGTCTATACCTGTCTGTATAAGGTCCCACAGTTGGCAGAGCAAAAACCAAGTTGAAGAAAATGTCGCTAGAGCTCCGAGACAGGATTGTGTCGAGGCACAGATCTGTGGAAGTGTACCAAAACATTTCTGCAGCTTTGAAGGTCCCCAAGAACACAGTGGACTCCATCATTCTTAAATGGAAGAAGTTTGGAACCACCAAGACTCTTCCTAGAGAATGCCCTTGGTCAGCGAGATGACCAAGAACACTCTGACAGAGCTCCAGAGTTACATTGTGGAGATTGGAAAACCTTCCAGAAGGACAACCGTCTCTGCAGCACTCCATCAATCAGGCCTTTATAGTAGAGTGACCAGACCGAAGCCACTCCTCAGTAAAAGGCACATGACAGCCCACTTGGAGTTTGCCAAAAGGCACCTAAAGGACTCTCAGACCATGGGAAACAAGATTCTCTGGTCTGATGAAACCAAGATTGAACTTTTTGGCCTGAATGTCAAATGCCAAGTCTGGAGGAAAGCTGGCACCATCCCTGCGGTGAAGCATGGTGGTGGCAGCATCATGCTGTGGGGATGTTTTTCAGCGGTAGGGACTGGGAGACCAGTTAGGATCGAGGGAAAGATGAACGGATGTAAGTACAGAGAGATCCTTGAAGAAAACCTTCTCTAGAGTACTCAGGACCTCAGACTGAGTACTCAACTTCCAACAGGACAACAACCCTAAGCACACAGCCAAGTCTCTGAATGTCCTTGAGTGGCCTAGCCAGAGTTCGGACTTGAACCCGATTGACCATCTCTGGAGAGACCTGAAAATAGCTGTGCAGTAACGCTCCCCATCCAATCTGACAGAGCTTGAGAGGATATGCTGAGAAGAATGGGAGAAACTCCCCAAATACAGGTATGCCAAGGTTGTGGCGTCAGACCCAAGAAGACTTGAGGCTGTAATCGCTGCCAAAGGTGTTTCAACAAAGTACTGAGTAAAGGGTCTGAATACTTATGTAAATGTCATATTTCAGTTTTTATTTTTTAAATACATTTTCTAAAATATCTAAAAACCTGTTTTTGCTTTGCCATTATGGGGTATTGTGTGTAGATTGATGAAGAAAAAATGTATTTAGTCAATTTTAGAATAAGCTTGTAACGAAACAAAATGTGGAAAAATCAATACATTCCGAATTAACTGTAGATTTACATTTAAGTCATTTAGCAGACGCTCTTATCCAGAGCGACTTACAAATTGGTGCATTCACCTTATGACATCCAGTGGAACAGTCACTTTACAATAGTGCATCTAAATCTTAAAGGGGGGGAGAGGGAATACTTATCCTATCCTAGGTATTCCTTAAAGAGGTGGGGTTTCAGGTGTCTCCGGAGGGTTACATTGAAATGTTTCTCACATAAGAAATATGGAAAGGCATAACCATTGTAGCAATTAAAAGGGAACAATTTGGAGATTTATGGGAAGGTTACCTGACAATCACCTGACATTCAAACATTACACTGTTCATTTTCTATTTTTTTTTTTTCACTACAGTTGTTGATAACAAAATCTGAAAATATTCTGAATACATTCAGTAACATGACAATTATGGAAAGTAAGACAAAAACTTTACAAGGGTTTGAGTGGGAGGATGAACTGGTGAGTGAGAGGACTAACTGGTGAGTGAGAGGACTAACTGGTGAGTGAGAGGATGAACTGGAGAGTGAGAGGACTAACTGGTGAGTGAGAGGATGAACTGGAGAGTGAGAGGACTAACTGGTGAGTGAGAGGATGAACTGGTGAGTGAGAGGACTAACTGGTGAGTGAGAGGACGAACTGGTGAGTGAGAGGACGAACTGGTGAGTGAGAGGACGAACTGGTGAGTGAGAGGACTAACTGGTGAGTGAGAGGACTAACTGGTGAGTGAGAGGACGAACTGGTGAGTGAGAGGATGAACTGGTGAGTGAGAGGACGAACTGGTTTCTCCAAGTAGCCACACACCTCCACTAACTGGTGAGTGAGAGGACTAACTGGTTTCTCCAAGTGGCCACACACCTCCACTAACTGGTGAGTGACAGGACTAACTGGTGAGTGAGAGGACGAACTGGTGAGTGAGAGGACTAACTGGTTTCTCCAAGTGGCCACACACCTCCAGAGTGTACACAGTTCTACAATGCACTTTTATAACTCAAAGAAGTGTAAGATATAACTCAACTGTAAGATACTGTTTGTAGTTCTCCTAGCTGTGTCGTTGAGGAACTAGAGCAAGCACACGAGTTGTTTAGTTTGGAACACAACCCTGCATCCCCATCACCACACAATTAAAAAACGGTCCATTATAAATCGCAATCTGGGTCAGGTATGCATAATATGAAAGCTATAACTAGTTTGTTGACTTCTTTTACAAAGTCAGAAGTTATTATACTGCGTGACCTAAATTGTGATTGGGAAATGCAGGCTTCAGAAAATCTAAACGACATGTGTAATGATCTATACCTAACCCAGCTAGTGACTGAGTTTACATGGCCCAACCCTAAAGATCCTTTAAAGTCAACTCTGATTGGTATTATTCTAACAAATACACCAGAGAAATATGTTTCTGCTGGCTGGTGTCTTCGCCCAAGACATTAGTGACCGTTTCCCAGATGTGACAATACAAAAATCTAAGCCTTGTGACATCACACAGAGGAACTTTAAAAACTGTGAAAAAGCGTTTTTTACATGGTCTTTATTTCAGTGACCTTGGTTGAATTTCAGCTAAACCTGATTTAGATTTGAGCCTTTTTGCAGATGTCTTCAATACTAGTGTGGATAATCATAATACTGTGTATATATACAGTATCAGTCAAAATGTTGGACACTATATACTTTTTGCAGATGTCTTCAATACTAGTGTGGATAATCATAATACTGTGTATATATACAGTACCAGTCAAACCTTTGGACACTATATACTTTTTGCAGATGTCTTCAATACTAGTGTGGATAATCATAATACTGTGTATATATACAGTACCAGTCAAACCTTTGGACACTACACTCATTCTAGGGGTTTTTCTTTATTTGTACTATTTTCTACATTGTAGAATAATAGTGAAGACGTCAAAACTATGAAATAACACATATGGAATCATGTAGTAAGCAAAAACAAATCAAAATAGATTTTAGATTCCTCAAAGTAGCCACCCTTTGCCTTGATGACAGCTTTTCACACTCTTGGCTCTCTCTCAACCAGCAACACCTGGAATGCTTTTCCAAACCGTCTTGAAGGAGTTCCCACATATTATGAGCACTTGTTGGCTGCTCTTCCTTCACTCTGTGGTCCAACTAATCCCAAACCATTGGGTTGAGGTTGGGTGATTGTGGAGGCCAGGTCATCTGATGCAGCACTCCATCACTCTCCTTCTTGGTCAAAAAGCCCTTACACAGCCTAGAGGTGTGTTGGGTCATTGTCCTGTTGAAAACTAATGATAGTCCCACTAAGCACAAACCAGATGGGATGACGTATCGCTGTGGTAGCCATGCTGGTTAAGTGGGCCTTGAATTCTCAATAAAATCAGACAGTGTCACCAGCAAAGCACCATCCCACCTCCTCCTCCATGCTTCACGGTGGGAACCACACATGCAAAGATAATCCGTTCACCTACTCTGCGTCTCATAAAGACACGGCGGTTGGAACCAAAAATATCAAATTTGGACTCATCAGACCCAAGGACAGATTTCCACCGGTCTAATGTCCATTGCTCGTGTTTCTTGGCCCAAGCAAGTCTCTTCTTATTATTGGTGTCCTTTAGTAGTGGTTTCTTTGCAGCAATTCGACCATGAAGACCTGATTCACGCAGTGTCCTCTGAACAGTTGATGTTGAGATGGGTCTGTTACTTGAACTCTGTGAAGCATTTATTTTGGCTGCAATTTCTAAGGCTGTTAACTCTAATGAACGTATCCCCTGCAGCAGAGGTAACTCTGGGTCTTCCTGTCCTGTGGCGGTCCTCATTAGAGCCAGTTTCATCATAGCGCTTGATGGTTTTTGCGACTGCACAAAGAAACCTGCAAAGTTCTTGAAATGTTCCGTATTGACTGATCTTCATGTCTTAAAGTAATGATGGACTGTTTTCTCTTTGCTTATTTGAGCTGTTCTTGCCATAATATGGACTTGGTCTTTTACCAAATAGGGCTGTCTTCTGTATACCATCCCTACCTTGTCACAACACAACTGATTGTCTCAAACGCATTAAGAACGAAAGAAATTCCACAACTGAACATTTAACAAGGCACACCTGTTAATTGAAATGCATTCCAGGTGACTACCTCATAAATCTGGTTGAGAGAATGCTACTTGAAGAATCTTAAACAAATCCAAATATATTTTATATTTAACACTTTTTTGGTTACTACATTATTCCATATGTGTTATTTAATAGTTTTGATGTCTTCACTTTTATTCTAGAATGTAGAAAAACCCTTGAATGAGTAGGTGTGTCCTAACTTTTGAATGGTACTGTATGTAGATAAGAAAAGGGTGTGCTGACTGGTTACTAGATTGACTTTGGTGTAACGATAGCCTGGGCCTGTTGATTGATTCGGCTATTTGCCTGTTTGCTAAAGACCTATTCATCTCAAGTTTTAATTTAATAGTTGATTTACAACGCAGTTCATTTAAATCTGTTTTTCAATCAGAGGAGGTTTTCCGAAAGCCCTTGCTTAAGTCATTTGTTATTCTTCTCGATGATTCACATCATTCGTAGCAGAGCAAAGTGCTTATTCTGACGAATTCCATCTGTTCGCACCACAGAACCATTAAAAATGTATTTTATAATTGTTCTCCTTCATGGCTGTGGCTGGATTGTGGAGAGATTTATAGTAGGTCTACTACTTTGGTAACGAAAGGCTTTTAGGAAACCAAGTCTATGAAAATGCTTTTCCAATGACAGCCCAATAGACGATTCATCTCAACACTTCAAATACTGCTACGAGGTTTACAAGTGTCTGGTGAAATGAACAAGGCCATAATCTTGGTTTTTCATTCTTTGGAGAAGGTTCTTTGTTACGCAACAAGTCCTTCTGTTGCGCTACCACTGCTCTATTCCACATGTGCTTTGGTGCTAAATTTACATCCTGTTTCCCACCAGTAATTTGAAAGCCAGAAGAATGTGAAAAATTATTGTAGGAGTGGAGTGGGAGGAACAGATATGACCTCCCTGGTCACTTTGGTGTCTGAAATCTGTAGCGGAGACAACGTTTGACTGATTTGTGTTTCTACAACATACTGCCAAACTCCGCTCCGCTATTCTCAACCCCTAATTTCTGCTAGGATTTAGGCATCTAATCTAATAGGCATTCTATTCTCAACCCCTAATTCCTTCTAGGATTTAGGCATCTAATCTAATAGGCATTCTATTCTCAACGCCTAATTTCTGCTAGGATTTAGGCATCTAATCTAATAGGCATTCTATTCTCAACCCCTAATTCCTGCTAGGATTTAGGCATCTAATCTAATAGGCATTCTATTCTCAACCCCTAAAATCGTTTCTACTCTACTTCTTCAGAGCTCTGTTTATCTCAACCCTGACTCTAAGTTATGGCTCCTGTTAGGATAACGGCTCATTCTCCACAATGACCCGTCCCAAATGGCACCCTATAGGGTCTGGTAAAGTAGTGCACTTCATACAGAATACAGTGCCATTTTGGGACAGAAACGATGTATACTTTGTCAACTGCAATTAAACAGGACACCGGGAAATGTCTGCCACCTGCCAAGCAAAGCTAGCTGAGCCAGCGAGTAATGTTCATTAGGACAGAACGATTCAGGAACCATCTGAAATGTCTACCACCTGCCAAGCAAAGCTAGCTGAGCCAGCGAGTAATGTTCATTAGGACAGAACGATTCAGGAACCATCTGAAATGTCTGCCACCTGCCAAGCAAAGCTAGCTGAGCCAGCGTGTAATGTTCATTAGGACAGAACGATTCAGGAACCATCTGAAATGTCTGCCACCTGCCAAGCAAAGCTAGCTGAGCCAGCGTGTAATGTTCATAAGGACAGAACGATTCAGGAACCATTTGAACCGTCTGAAATGTCTGCCACCTGCCAAGCAAAGCCAGCTGAGCCAGCGTGTAATGTTCATTAGGACAGAACGATTCAGGAACCATCTGAACCGTTAGAAACGTCTCAGCCTGTTTACATGAGCTGCAGTCCTTTACAGAGGTCTAGTTTGAAATGATTGATAGTGAGACAACTTGGTTCTAGTAGTTCATGACTACCCCCTCCCCCTTCCCCCAGCAGTGAATTCAGGCCCTTCAGAGGGCTGGCTTTTGTCTGGGCTGCTCATAACAAGCAGCCATGCTATAACAGTTCATAAACAGGCTATTACAGGTCATATAACAGCCTTAAGACATCTTAAGGGGACGCGTCACTAATAGACACTATTTCAGGTGTTCCAGTCTCCATACATAATGATGAGAGGTGTTCCAGTCTCCATACATAATGATGAGAGGTGTTCCAGTCTCCATACATAGTGATGAGAGGTGTTCCAGTCTCCATACATAATGATGAGAGGTGTTCCAGTCTCCCTACATAATGATCATAGGTGTTCCAGTCTCCCTACATAATGATGAGAGGTGTTCCAGTCTCCCTACATAGTGATGAGAGGTGTTCCAGTCTCCATACATAATGATGAGAGGTGTTCCAGTCTCCCTACATAATGATGAGAGGTGTTCCAGTCTCCCTACATAGTAATATATAATAATATATGCCATTTAGCAGACGCTTTTATCCAAAGCGACTTACAGTCATGTGTGCATACATTCTACGTATGGGTGGTCCCGGGAATCGAACCCACTACCCTGGCGTTACAAGCGCCATGCTCTACCAACTGAGCTACAGAGAGGTGTTCCAGTCTCCATACATAATGATGAGAGGTGTTCCAGTCTCCATACATAGTGATGAGAGGTGTTCCAGTCTCCATACATAATGATGAGAGGTGTTCCAGTCTCCATACATAGTGATGAGAGGTGTTCCAGTCTTCATACATAGTGATGAGAGGTGTTCCAGTCTCCATACATAGTGATGAGAGGTGTTCCAGTCTCCCTACATAATGATGAGAGGTGTTCCAGTCTCCATACATAATGATGAGAGGTGTTCCAGTCTCCCTACATAATGATGAGAGGTGTTCCAGTCTCCCTACATAATGATGAGAGGTGTTCCAGTCTCCATACATAATGATGAGAGGTGTTCCAGTCTCCATACATAGTGATAGGTGTTCCAGTCTCCATACATAGTGATGAGAGGTGTTTCAGTCTCCATACATAATGATGAGAGGTGTTCCAGTCTCCATACATAATGATGAGAGGTGTTCCAGTCTCCATACATAATGATGAGAGGTGTTCCAGTCTCCATACATAATGATGAGAGGTGTTCCAGTCTCCATACATAATGATGAGAGGTGTTCCAGTCTCCATACATAATGATGAGAGGTGTTCCAGTCTCCATACATAATGATGAGAGGTGTTCCAGTCTCCATACATAATGATGAGAGGTGTTCCAGTCTCCATACATAATGATGAGAGGTGTTCCAGTCTTCATACATAGTGATGAGAGGTGTTCCAGTCTCCCTACATAATGATGAGAGGTGTTCCAGTCTCCATACATAATGATGAGAGGTGTTCCAGTCTCCCTACATAATGATGAGAGGTGTTCCAGTCTCCCTACATAATGATGAGAGGTGTTCCAGTCTCCATACATAGTGATGAGAGGTGTTCCAGTCTCCCTACATAATGATGAGAGGTGTTCCAGTCTCCCTACATAATGATGAGAGGTGTTCCAGTCTCCCTACATAGTGATGAGAGGTGTTCCAGTCTCCCTACATAGTGATGAGAGGTGTTCCAGTCTCCCTACATAGTGATGAGAGGTGTTCCTGTCTCCATACATAGTGAGGAGAGGTGTTCCAGTCTCCATACATAGTGAGGAGAGGTGTTCCAGTCTCCCTACATAATGATGAGAGGTGTTCCAGTCTCCCTACATAATGATGAGTGATGAGCAGGTGTTTCAGACATAATTATGAGTTCAACCAATGACATCATTGGTTAATTGAGCCTGCTGTCTGATTACAAAATTATTGGAGCCATTTTTTGTAGCAATTTTTGTGACCTTTGTGTTTCGCTGATTCTGTATCACCCCATACTGTTGGTGAACACTGTCCAGAACAACACTCTGTATCACCCCATACTGTTGGAGTTGATCATTCTTTTGTTACAGAGGTGCATTTTTCAGCTCTTGGAAATGCTAAACGAAGCTTAAAACAGAAATAATGTCTGTCAGGGAATTCAGGAAGTCAGAGACCCAGAGAGAGGCGAACATGAGTCCCAGGCTATGTGTAGGACGTAGAAACACCAGGGAGGTTTTAATATACATTTTTAAACACCAATTGAGAAGCAGGAGCAGCCCTGTGGGTTCAAACCACTTATTTTGTGGCCGGTGCTTTACTGGCCTGTAGTTCTGCGAAGCGGCAGGGACCGAGCACACAGCTGCTTCCCAAATGGCACGTTAAATGTAGTGCACTACATAGGAAATAAGATGCTGTTTGAGACACAGTTAACCGCTACTCGGGTGGAACTGGGAGCCATAGCGGCCTGCCTGATTGACCAAGCTTCTTCCTGTTGGTGCCGGGCCACAGTTGTTCTGCCCTCATGACTAACCCCCTCACGGCTAACTTCCTCACGGCTAATCTCCTCATGGCTAACCCCCTCACAGCTAATCTCCTCACGGCTAACTTCCTCATGGCTAATCTCCTCATGGCTAATCCCCTCACGGCTAATCTCCTCACGGCTAACCCCCTCACGGCTAACTTCCTCACGGCTAACCTCCTCACGGCTAACCCCCTCACGGCTAACTTCCTCACGGCTAACCTCCTCACGGCTAACCCACTCACGGCTAACTACCTCACGGCTAACCCCCTCACGGCTAATCTCCTCATGGCTAACTTCCTCACGGCTAATCTCCTCATGGCTAACCCCCTCACAGCTAAACTCCTCACGGCTAATCTCCTCACGGCTAACTTCCTCACGGCTAATCCCCTCACGGCTAACCCCCTCACGGCTAACCTCCTCACGGCTAACCCCTCACGGCTAACTTCCTCATGGCTAACCTCCTCACGGCTAACCCCCTCACGGCTAACTACCTCACGGCTAACCCCCTCACGGCTAACCTCCTCACGGCTAACCCCCTCACGGCTAACCTCCTCACGGCTAACTTCCTCACGGCTAATCTCCTCATGGCTAACCCCCTCACAGCTAATCTCCTGACGGCTAACTTCCTCACGGCTAACCCCCTCACGGCTAACAGTATGTTGTTAGAATTTCAATATCACAAACATAATTTGTGTTTTAAGAGGACATATAATTTATAACATTCTAGGCAGCTAGCTAGTTTACGGTCTGCAGAAGCAGCAGAGCCCTACAACAGCTTGAGACCAGATAGCACAGGCAGGAACCCACAGAACACAACTAAACAGCAGCTTGAGACCAGATAGCACAGGCAGGAACCCACAGAACACAACTAAACAACAGCTTGAGACCAGATAGCAGGAACCCACAGAACACAACTAAACAACAGCTTGAGACCAGATAGCACAGGCAGGAACCCACAGAACACAACTAAACAACAGCTTGAGACCAGATAGCAGGAACCCACAGAACACAACTAAACAACAGCTTGAGACCAGATAGCAGGAACCCACAGAACACAACTAAACAACAGCTTGAGACCAGATAGCAGGAACCCACAGAACACAACTAAACAACAGCTTGAGACCAGATAGCACAGGCAGGAACCCACAGAACACAACTAAAACAACAGCTTGAGACCAGATAGCAGGAACCCACAGAACACAACTAAACAACAGCTTGAGACCAGATAGACCAGGCAGGAACCCACAGAACACAACTAAACAACAGCTTGAGACCAGATAGCAGGAACCCACAGAACACAACTAAACAACAGCTTGAGACCAGATAGCAGGAACCCACAGAACACAACTAAACAACAGCTTGAGACCAGATAGCACAGGCAGGAACCCACAGAACACAACTAAACAACAGCTTGAGACCAGATAGCAGGAACCCACAGAACACAACTAAACAACAGCTTGAGACCAGATAGCAGGAACCCACAGAACACAACTAAACAACAGCTTGAGACCAGATAGCAGGAACCCACAGAACACAACTAAACAACAGCTTGAGACCAGATAGCAGGAACCCACAGAACACAACTAAAACAACAGCTTGAGACCAGATAGCAGGAACCCACAGAACACAACTAAACAACAGCTTGAGACCAGATAGCAGGAACCCACAGAACACAACTAAACAACAGCTTGAGACCAGATAGCACAGGCAGGAACCCACAGAACACAACTAAACAACAGCTTGAGACCAGATAGCAGGAACCCACAGAACACAACTAAACAACAGCTTGAGACCAGATAGCAGGAACCCACAGAACACAACTAAAACAACAGCTTGAGACCAGATAGCAGGAACCCACAGAACACAACTAAACAACAGCTTGAGACCAGATAGCAGGAACCCACAGAACACAACTAAACAACAGCTTGACACCAGATAGCACAGGCAGGAACCCACAGAACACAACTAAACAACAGCTTGAGACCAGATAGCACAGGCAGGAACCCACAGAATACAACTAAACAACAGCTTGAGACCAGATAGCACAGGCAGGAACCCACAGAACACAACTAAAACAACAGCTTGAGACCAGATAGCAGGAACCCACAGAACACAACTAAAACAACAGCTTGAGACCAGATAGCAGGAACCCACAGAACACAACTAAACAACAGCTTGAGACCAGATAGCACAGGCAGGAACCCACAGAACACAACTAAACAACAGCTTGAGACCAGATAGCACAGGCAGGAACCCACAGAACACAACTAAACAACAGCTTGAGACCAGATAGCACAGGCAGGAACCCACAGAACACAACTAAAACAACAGCTTGAGACCAGATAGCACAGGCAGGAACCCAAAGAACACAACTAAAACAACAGCTTGAGACCAGATAGCACAGGCAGGAACCCACAGAACACAACTAAACAACAGCTTGAGACCAGATAGCACAGGCAGGAACCCACAGAACACAACTAAAACAACAGCTTGAGACCAGATAGCAGGAACCCACAGAACACAACTAAACAACAGCTTGAGACCAGATAGCAGGAACCCACAGAACACAACTAAAACAACAGCTTGAGACCAGATAGCAGGAACCCACAGAACACAACTAAACAACAGCTTGAGACCAGATAGCACAGGCAGGAACCCACAGAACACAACTAAACAACAGCTTGAGACCAGATAGCACAGGCAGGAACCCACAGAACACAACTAAAACAACAGCTTGAGACCAGATAGCAGGAACCCACAGAACACAACTAAACAACAGCTTGAGACCAGATAGCACAGGCAGGAACCCACAGAACACAACTAAAACAACAGCTTGAGACCAGATAGCACAGGCAGGAACCCACAGAACACAACTAAAACAACAGCTTGAGACCAGATAGCAGGAACCCACAGAACACAACTAAAACAACAGCTTGAGACCAGATAGCACAGGCAGGAACCCACAGAACACAACTAAACAACAGCTTGAGACCAGATAGCACAGGCAGGAACCCACAGAACACAACTAAAACAACAGCTTGAGACCAGATAGCAGGAACCCACAGAACACAACTAAACAACAGCTTGAGACCAGATAGCAGGAACCCACAGAACACAACTAAACAACAGCTTGAGACCAGATAGCACAGGCAGGAACCCACAGAACACAACTAAACAACAGCTTGAGACCAGATAGCACAGGCAGGAACCCACAGAACACAACTAAACAACAGCTTGAGCCCAGATAGCACAGGCAGGAACCCACAGAACACAACTAAAACAACAGCTTGAGACCAGATAGCACAGGCAGGAACCCACAGAACACAATTAAACAACAGCTTGAGCCCAGATAGCACAGGCAGGAACCCACAGAACACAACTAAACAACAGCTTGAGACCAGATAGCAGGAACCCACAGAACACAACTAAACAACAGCTTGAGACCAGATAGCAGGAACCCACAGAACACAACTAAACAACAGCTTGAGCCCAGATAGCACAGGCAGGAACCCACAGAACACAACTAAAACAACAGCTTGAGACCAGATAGCACAGGCAGGAACCCACAGAACACAACTAAACAACAGCTTGAGCCCAGATAGCACAGGCAGGAACCCACAGAACACAACTAAACAACAGCTTGAGACCAGATAGCAGGAACCCACAGAACACAACTAAACAACAGCTTGAGACCAGATAGCACAGGCAGGAACCCACAGAACACAACTAAACAACAGCTTGAGACCAGATAGCAGGAACCCACAGAACACAACTAAACAACAGCTTGAGACCAGATAGCAGGAACCCACAGAACACAACTAAACAACAGCTTGAGACCAGATAGCAGGAACCCACAGAACACAACTAAACAACAGCTTGAGACCAGATAGCACAGGCAGGAACCCACAGAACACAACTAAAACAACAGCTTGAGACCAGATAGCACAGGCAGGAACCCACAGAACACAACTAAAACAAAAACCTCGCCAGCAGATCAAAAGCAAAGAGAGATAGCCAAGACTTACCAATTGTTAAAGAGTGGCTTAGTTCAGAAAGCAGGCGCTTCAGATCAGAGAGGCCATAGCTTCACTTGGTTTATCCTATATCACGTTACCATGGTGATATAGTGAGGGAGAGTCAGTGAGGTTACCATAGTGAAATATAGTGAGGGAGAGTCAGTGGGGTTACCATAGTGATATAGTGAGGGAGAGTCAGTGAGGTTACCATAGTGGTATAGTGAGGGAGAGTCAGTGAGGTTATCATTGTGATATAGGGAGAGTCGGTGAGGTTACCATAGTGATATAGTGAGGGAGAGTCAGTGGGGTTACCATAGTGATATAGTGAGGGAGAGTCAGTGAGGTTACCATAGTGGTATAGTGAGGGAGAGTCAGTGAGGTTATCATAGTGATATAGGGAGAGTCAGTGGGGTTACCATAGTGATATAGTGAGGGAGAGTCAGTGAGGTTACCATAGTGATATAGTGAGGGAGAGTCAGTGAGGTTACCATAGTGATATAGTGAGGGAGAGTCAGTGAGGTTACCATGGTGGTATAGTGAGGGAGAGTCAGTGAGGTTACCATAGTGATATAGGGAGAGTCAGTGAGGTTACCATAGTGATATAGTGAGGGAGAGTCAGTGAGGTTACCATGGTGATCTAGTGATCAGATCTAAGTGACTAACTCTTTGACCACACTGATATACTTTGGTGAGTAAAACCTTGTGCTTTCTACCCTTTAACCCCCTCATGGCTAACCCCTTCATGGCTAACCCCCTCATGGCGAAACCCCTCATGGCTAACCCCCTCATGGCTAACCCCCTCATGGCTAACCCCGCCAGGGCTAACCCCCTCAGGGCTAATCCCCTCATGGCTAAACCCCCTCATGGCTAACCCCCCCATGGCTAACCCCCTCAGGGCTAACCCCCTCAGGGCTAATCCCCTCATGGCTAACCCCCTCAGGGAAGGACGTTGTTGCGCTGATAGTATAGTAGCGATAGCTGAGCTGAGGAGAGGACACCTGCTCAGAGCCCTGGCTTTTGATTTACTCTGTTTCCAGCAGCACAAACAGACACCAGCAAACTGTTTACAAATGCTGATAGAGAACACATGTTGGAGGGAACCAGTGGTTCAAATACTCTCTCTACACCTCCCTCTATTCCTCTCTCTATACCTCCCTGTGTTCCTCTCTCTCCTCTCTCTACACCTCCCTCTATTCCTCTCTCTACACCTCCCTCTATTCCTCTCTCTATACCTCCCTCTATTCCTCTCTATACCTCCCTCTATTCTTCTCTCTATACCTCCCTCTATTCCTCTCTCTATACCTCCCTGTGTTCCTCTCTCTCCTCTCTCTATACCTCCCTGTGTTCCTTTCTCTATACATCCCTCTATTCCTCTCTCTATACATCCCTCTATACATCCCTCTAACCTCTCTCTATACCTCCCTGTGATCTCCTCTCTCTATAGCTCTCTCTATACCTCCCTCTATTCCTCTCTCAGAGCCCTGTGTTTTCTCTATACCTCCCTGTGTTCCTCTCAGCACTCTCATACTCCCTGCAAACTCTTTACCTCCCTGTGTTCCTCTCTCTAGAACCTGTTCTATACCTCCCTGTGTTCTCTCTCCTCTCTCTATACCTCCCTGTGTTTCTCTTTCCTCTCTCTATACCTCCCTGTGTTCCTCTCTCTCCTCTCTCTATACCTCTGTGTTCCTCTATACCTCCCCTCTATTCCTCTCTCTATACCTCCCTCTATTCCTCTCTCTATACCTCCCTGTGTTCCTCTCTCTATACCTCCCTGTGTTTCTCTCTCTCCTCTCTCTATACCTCCCTGTGTTCCTCTCTCTCCTCTCTCTATACCTCCCTGTGTACCTCTCTCTATACCTCCCTGTGTTCCTCTCTCTATACCTCCCTGTGTTCCTCTCTCTATACCTCCCTGTGTTCCTCTCTCTCCTCTCTCTATACCTCCCTGTGTTCCTCTCTTTCCTCTCTCTATACCTCCCTGTGTTCCTCTCTCTCCTCTCTCTATACCTCCCTGTGTTCCTCTCTCTATACCTCCCTGTGTTCCCCTATTCCTCTCTCTATACCTCCCTGTGTTCTCTATACCTCCCTGTGTTTCTCTCTCTCCTCTCTCTATACCTCCCTGTGTTCCTCTCTCTCCTCTCTCTAT
>NC_060176.1:84413591-84534930 GCF_021184085.1 Oncorhynchus gorbuscha
GGTGAAGTCAGGATGGTGTAATGGAGGTGAAGTCAGGATGGTGTAATGGAGGTGGAGTCAGGATGGTGTATTGGAGGTGAAGTCAGGATGGTGTATTGGAGGTGAAGTCAGGATGGTGTATTAGAGGTGAAGTCAGGATGGTGTATTGGAGGTGAAGTCAGGATGGTGTATTAGAGGTGAAGTCAGGATGGTGTATTAGAGGTGAAGTCAGGATTGTGTATTAGAGATGGAGTCAGGATGGTGTAATGGAGGTGAAGTCAGGATGGTGTAATGGAGGTGGAGTCAGGATGCTGTAATGGAGGTGAAGTCAGGATGGTGTAATGGAGGTGAAGTCAGGATGGTGTACTGGAACAAGACAAATGGATATATGAACACCAGGTGTGAAACAACAACATTCTGAAACAACAACACGCTGAAACAACAACATGCTGAAACAACAACACGCTGAAACAACAACATGCTGAAACAAGATGCTGAAACAACAACACGCTGAAACAACAACATGCTGAAACAACAACATGCTGTAACAACAACACGCTGAAACAACAACATGCTGAAACAACAACACGCTGAAACAACAACACGCTGAAACAACAACACGCTGAAACAACAACACACTGAAACAACAACATGCTGAAACAACAACATGCTGAAACAAGATGCTGAAACAACAACACGCTGAAACAACAACATTCTGAAACAACAACACGCTGAAACAACAACATGCTGTAACAACAACATGCTGAAACAAGATGCTGAAACAACAACACACTGAAACAACAACATTCTGAAACAACAACATGCTGAAACAAGATGCTGAAAGAACAACACGCTGAAACAACAACATTCTGAAACAACAACATGCTGAAACAACAACATGCTGAAACAACAACATGCTGAAACAACAACATGCTGAAACAACAACATGCTGAAACAACATGCTGAAACAACAACATGCTGAAACAACAACATGCTGAAACAACAACATGCTGAAACAACAACACGCTGAAACAACAACATTCTGAAACAAGATGCTGAAACAACAACATGCTGAAACAACAACATTCTGAAACAAGATGCTGAAACAACAACACGCTGAAACAACAACATTCTGAAACAAGATGCTGAAACAACAACATGCTGAAACAACAACATTCTGAAACAAGATGCTGAAACAACAACATGCTGAAACAACAACATTCTGAAACAAGATGCTGAAACAACAACATGCTGAAACAACAACATTCTGAAACAAGATGCTGAAACAACAACATGCTGAAACAACAACATTCTGAAACAAGATGCTGAAACAACAACATGCTGAAACAACAACACGCTGAAACAACAACATTCTGAAACAAGATGCTGAAACAACAACATGCTGAAACAACAACACGCTGAAACAACAACATTCTGAAACAAGATGCTGAAACAACAACATGCTGAAACAACAACACGCTGAAACAACAACATTCTGAAACAAGATGCTGAAACAACAACATGCTGAAACAACAACACGCTGAAACAACAACATTCTGAAACAAGATGCTGAAACAACAACATGCTGAAACAACAACATTCTGAAACAAGATGCTGAAACAACAACATGCTGAAACAAGATGCTGAAACAACAACATGCTGAAACAACAACACGCTGAAACAACAACATTCTGAAACAAGATGCTGAAACAACAACATGCTGAAACAACAACACGCTGAAACAACAACATTCTGAAACAACAACATGCTGAAACAACAACATGCTGAAACAAGATGCTGAAACAACAACATGCTGAAACAACAACACGCTGAAACAAGATGCTGAAACAACAACATTCTGAAACAAGATGCTGAAACAACAACACGCTGAAACAACAACATTCTGAAACAAGATGCTGAAACAACAACATGCTGAAACAACAACATTCTGAAACAAGATGCTGAAACAACAACATGCTGAAACAACAACATTCTGAAACAAGATGCTGAAACAACAACATGCTGAAACAACAACATTCTGAAACAAGATGCTGAAACAACAACATGCTGAAACAACAACATTCTGAAACAAGATGCTGAAACAACAACATGCTGAAACAACAACCGCTGAAACAACAACATTCTGAAACAAGATGCTGAAACAACAACATGCTGAAACAACAACACGCTGAAACAACAACATTCTGAAACAAGATGCTGAAACAACAACATGCTGAAACAACAACACGCTGAAACAACAACATTCTGAAACAAGATGCTGAAACAACAACATGCTGAAACAACAACACGCTGAAACAACAACATTCTGAAACAAGATGCTGAAACAACAACATGCTGAAACAACAACATTCTGAAACAAGATGCTGAAACAACAACACGCTGAAACAACAACATTCTGAAACAACAACATTCTGAAACAAGATGCTGAAACAACAACATTCTGAAACAACAACATTCTGAAACAACAACATGCTGAAACAACAACATGCTGAAACAAGATGCTGAAACAACAACATGCTGAAACAACAACACGCTGAAACAAGATGCTGAAACAACAACATGCTGAAACAAGATGCTGAAACAACAACATGCTGAAACAACAACACGCTGAAACAAGATGCTGAAACAACAACACGCTGAAACAACAACACGCTGAAACAACAACATGCTGAAACAAGATGCTGAAACAAGATGCTGAAACAACAACATGCTGAAACAAGATGCTGAAACAACAACATGCTGAAACAACAACACGCTGAAACAAGATGCTGAAACAACAACACGCTGAAACAACAACACGCTGAAACAACAACATGCTGAAACAAGATGCTGAAACAAGATGCTGAAACAACAACATGCTGAAACAACAACATGCTGAAACAACAACATGCTGAAACAACAACATGCTGAAACAACAACATGCTGAAACAACAACATGCTGAAACAACGTGGTTTCATGAAGCTTTCATACATACAGTTCATGTACATCAGGTCACCAGATCAACATCTGTGTTGTTCCGTCTAGCTGTATGCACAGCAGGTTAGTGGGATGGTTAGGGGTTCGACCCAGGGTCCAGGCCAGATCCCATCCTGTCTGTCAGGAAGTCAAACTCGGAGAGAAGCAGCTCTGCTCACCTACTGTACACTACACTATTCAACCTGCTCTGCTGTGCAGTCACCTCCAAGTCAAATAAGCCTCTGCCCTAGTTTCTCCCTCTCTAAGGGAGAGGGTTAGATTGAGGAGGGGAGCAAAGGGAAAGAGGTGGGTTAGATTAGGGTGGGGGCTAAGGGAGGAGGCTCTATGGGAGAGGGTTAGATTAGGGTGGCGGCTAAGGGAGGAGGCTCTACAGGAGAGGGTTAGATTAGGGTGGGGGCTAAGGGAGGAGGCTCTATGGGAGAGGGTTAGATTAGGGTGGGGGCTAAGGGAGGAGGCTCTATGGGAGAGGGTTAGATTGAGAAGGGGAGCAAAGAGAAAGAGGTGGGTTAGATTAGGGTGGGGGCTAAGGGGGAGGCTGTAAGGGACAGGGTTAGATTGAGGAGGGGAGCAAAGAGAAAGAGGTGGGTTAGATTAGGGTGGGGGCTAAGGGAGGAGGCTAAGGAACAGGGAGTTCCCACTCAGTTAATGCAGGACCTACAGAGGAACCTAAAAAGTTGGAATTGGGGTTCCTTACCTAAACCAGGACTCTTACCTTCAACATTCCTGTCCTCCAGGTCATGTTTTCATTAACCCGGCAAATTGACACAGTTGTTAGTGATGGTGGGGGATTCCTCCACCCGTAACAAAGACAGGACAGGAGAGGACAGGAGAGGAGAGGACAGAAGAGGACAGGAGATGACGGGACAGGAGAGGAGATGAGAGGACAGGAGAGGAAAGGACAGGACAGGAGAGGAGAGGCAGGAGAGGAGATGACAGGAGAGGAGAGGACAGGACAGGAGAGGCAGGAGAGGAGATGACAGGACAGGAGAGGACAGGACAGGAGAGGCAGGAGAGGAGATGACAGGAGAGGAGATGAGAGGACAGGAGAGGAAAGGACAGGAGAGGCAGGAGAGGACAGGAGAGGAAAGGACAGGAGAGGAGATGACAGGAGAGGAGAGGACAGGACAGGAGAGGCAGGAGAGGAGATGACAGGAGAGGAGATGAGAGGACAGGAGAGGAAAGGACAGGACAGGACAGGAGAGGAGATGACAGGAGATGAGAGGACAGGACAGGAGAGGAGATGACAGGAGATGAGAGGACAGGAGAGGAAAGGACAGGACAGGAGAGGCAGGTTGACACCCTCAGACACCAAACCACGGCAGGGCTCTCTTGTACCCGTCCCCATTCCTGGGAACAGTGGTGGCAGGGGGGGGTGGTGCAAGTGTTAACCGCTGAGTGGGTACCTCAGCCATACGTCTCACACACACGAACACCCAGCCACGTATACACAGCCACGAACACCCAGCCACGAACACACAGCCACGTATACACAGCCACGAACACCCAGCCACGAACACACAGCCACGAACACCCAGCCACGAACACACAGCCACGAACACACAGCCACGTACACACACACAGCCACGAACACCCAGCCACGTACACACACACAGCCACGAACACACAGCCATGTACACACACACAGCCACGAACACACAGCCACGAACACCCAGCCACGAACACCCAGCCACGAACACACAGCCACGAACACACAGCCACGAACACACAGCCACGAACACACAGCCACGAACACACAGCCACGAACACACAGCCACGAACACACAGCCACGTACACACACACAGCCACGAACACACAGCCACGAACACACAGCCACGAACACACAGCCATGTACACACACACAGCCACGAACACACAGCCACGAACACCCAGCCACGAACACACAGCCACGAACACCCAGCCACGAACACACAGCCACGAACACACAGCCACGTACACACACACAGCCACGAACACACAGCCACGAACACACAGCCACGAACACACAGCCACGAACACACAGCCACGAACACACAGCCACGTTCACACAGATCCAGGCGGAGAGAGAACCCCTTGTCTGTTGGCCTGCCCGGTGCAGCCGTGGGATAAAAGACAGTTCCTTAAGGCTACTTGTTCTCCTCCCTCTTCAGGGCAGTGGGTTCGTGACTCTCCTATCCTGTCCTCTCCTATCCTCTCCTCTCCTGTCCCGTCCCCTCCCCCTCCTCTCCTCTCCTCTCCCCTCCTCTCCTATCCCCTCCCCCCTCTCCTCTCCCCTCCTCTCCTCTCCTGTCCTCTCCTGGATACTCTTACACACGCACACACACACACACACACACACACACACACACACACACACACACACACACACACACACACACACACACACACACACACACACACACACACACACACACACACACACACACACACACACATTGGAAGCAGACAAATTATCTGTACCATCCAATGGACATGAGAAGATCATTACCTGTTAACAATGACCTGTAGTTAACAACGACCTCTAATTCTTCGGGACGGTTGAGTTAACGTAGGCTAATGTGATTAGCATGAGGTTGTAAGTGTAACTTTAAACCGTCCCCTCACCCATACCCGGGCTCGAACCAGGGACCCTCTGCACACATCAACAACAGTCACCCACGAAGCATCGTTACCCATCACTCCACAAAAGCCATGGTCCTTGCAGAGCAAGGGGAACTACTACTTCAAGGTCTCAGAGCAAGTGACGTCACCGATTGAAACGCTATTTAGCGCGCACCACCGCTAACTAAGCTAGCCGTTTCACATCCGTTACATAAGTAACAAGAACATTTCCCAGGACATAGACATATCTGATATTAGCAGAAATCTTAAATTCTTGTTCATCTAACTGCACTGTCCAATTTACATGAACTATTACTGTGAAAGAATACCATGCTATTGTCTGAGGAAGGTGCACAGTTATGAACTTGAAAAGTTATTAATAAACAAATTAGGCACATTTGGGCAGTCTTGATACAACATTTTGAAGATAAATGCAATGGTTTATTGGATCAGTCTAAAACTTTGCACGTGCACTGCTGCCATCTAGTGGCCAAAATCTAAATTGCACCTGGGCTGGAATAATACATTATGGCCTTTCTCTTGCATTTCAAAGATGATGGTACAAACAACATACAAAATAACTGTTGGTTTTTTCTTTGTATTAACTTTCACCAGATCTAATGTGTTTTATTCTCCTACATTCATTTCACATTTCCACAACCTTCAAAGTGTTTCCTTTCAAATGGTACCAAGAATATGCATATCCTATCTTCAGGTCCTGAGCTACAGGTGGTTAGATTTGGGTTTGTCATTTTAGGAGGAAATTGAAAAAAAGGTGCTGATCCTTATTAGCAACAACAACCTGTTAACAACAACTACCTGTTAACAACAACTACCTGTTAACAACAACAACCTGTTAACAACAACTGTCAGGACCCGGTTACGAACCCGGGTCTCCGGAGTGAGAAACAGTCACTTAACCAACTGAGCCACGAATAGTCGGCAGAACCCAGAAGATGAGGCAGACACAGCAGTACTTGAGACGGTGTATTTAATGAAGTAAAAAGTGAAGTCCTTCAGGAAAACATGTAACTCCACAACCTCAAAAGGAATTCCACAAGAACAAAGGTAATCCTCCAAGACAAAAAGGCAAATCCACAAGGTGTAAGGTAAAGCATAAAAAGCCTCAAAAGATACTCAAAAACAAACAAACAAACAAGAACAAAAAACAGAATTCCACAAGAGAGTCCACCGGGATCAACAAGAGTTCACAGAGTACTAGGGCTGGGTGCTAACATACAAACACAGAGCAAATAACTGAGGAAAACTAAGGGTTTAAATACAATCAGGGGAAACGAGGCACAGGTGCAAATAATAATGGGGATCAAGGGAAAACAAAAGGTCAAAAAGCACAATGGGGGCATCTAGTGACCAAAAACCGGAACAACCCTGGCCAAATCCTGACAAACAACTACCTGTTAACAACAACAACCTGTTAACAACAACAACCTGTTAACAACAACTACCTGTTAACAACAACTACCTGTTAACAACAACTACCTGTTAACAACAACAACCTGTTAACAACAACAACCTGTTAACAACAACAACCTGTTAACAACAACTACCTGTTAACAACAACTACCTGTTAACAACAACAACCTGTTAGCAACTGACTGACCAGATCTATTGTGTTATATTGGGCCAAATGTCCCCAATTGGATCATTTACACACGGTTTCCTTCTGTCTCTCCTCCAGTCTATTATTTTCATAAGGGACCGTAACGCTCTTGGACAGGAGATCTCTGGCTATATCGACTATTCCCACAGACTGAAGACAGAGGACTTTCATCCATACTTCAATGGCAAGAAGAGGCTGCTGCCAAGAGCTACTGATTTAAGGTGAGCCTGTGTCTTACTGTAATACAGTAACATGCCCATGTCTTACTGTAATACAGTAACATGCCCTTATTGTAATACCGTAACATGCCTGTGCCTTATTGTAATACAGTAACATGCCCATGTCTTATTGTAATACAGTAACATGCCCATGTCTTATTGTAATACCGTAACATGCCCATGTCTTATTGTAATACAGTAACATGCCCATGTCTTATTGTAATACAGTAACATGCCCATGTCTTATTGTAATACCATAACATGCCTGTGCCTTACTGTAATACCGTAACATGCCTGTGCCTTATTGTAATACAGTAACATGCCCACGTCTTACTGTAATACAGTAACATGCCCTTATTGTAATACCGTAACATGTCTTACTGTAATACAGTAACATGCCCATGTCTTATTGTAATACAGTAACCTGCCTGTGCCTTATTGTAATACAGTAACATGCCCTTATTGTAATACCTTAACATGCCCTTATTGTAATACAGTAACATGTCTTATTGTAATACCTTAACATGCCCTTATTGTAATACAGTAACATGTCTTATTGTAATACAGTAACATGTCTTATTGTAATACAGTAACATGCCCTTATTGTAATACAGTAACATGTCTTATTGTAATACAGTAACATGTCTTATTGTAATACAGTAACATGCCCTTATTGTAATACAGTAACATGCCCTTATTGTAATACAGTAACATGCCCTTATTGTAAAACCGTAACATGCCCTTATTGTAAAACTGTAACATGCCCATGTTGGTTAGAGGGGGCTGGAGCTAGCAGTGTAAGGGTTTGAAGGGTAAGGAAATGTTTTTGTCTGGTATTGAAGATCCACCCATACGTAGAATGTATGCACACATGACTGTAAGTCGCTTTGGATAAAAGCGTCTGCTAAATGGCATATATTATTATTATTATATTAGATGTGAGTTGATGTGAGAGGCCAGTGGATGGGTGGGGACACTAGTTTTTAGCTAAAGAAAGACTCTGTGGTCAAAGTTCAGTGTCAGTGGTTGTGTCTTGGACACTCTGTCAGGGCACCAACTCTCCCCTTCACACAGAATAACATTTCCCTTGTTGTGTTCCTTCAATGTTTTCCAATATCCTATATTGAATTGAGCACGTCGGGGATGTCTGGTAGAACCAATGTCTGTCCTTGAGGGAAGCAGGAGTTGGTGAACCACTATGGCTGTATCTGTAATTTATTGGTCATTATTTCAGGATCACTGTGTACATAGGACACACACACACACACACACACACACACACACACACACACACACACACACACACACACACACACACACACACACACACACACACACACACACACACACACACACACACACACACACACACACACACACACACACACACACACACACACACACACACACACACACACACACACACACACCTGGCAGCATGGAACTATTGGAAGCAGAACCCTCCCTACATTCCACAAGTTCTGTCTCCTCACACGCTAACATTCTCTACATCTCAGAGATACGCTGGAAAGCCCAGGAGGACAAACACACCTGGAGAGGAAAAAGGGTGTGGGTTTACCTTTAGCTCAGAAGTACACTTGTCAGACATGACAACAATACAGAACATTAACAATAGGTCAACCAATGAACTTTCAACTTTGGCCAGGATTCAAACCACCTCAGATTATCGCACTGATCTTGACTTGTAGAATGTTTACACTATGACAGGTGGAACTGAGTAACAGCAACCACATCACAAAGCTTAGCCTACTAAAAACAATATGTTTTACACATCACTTTTCAACATGGATGCTTCCAAGTGTGTGATATTATGGGATATCAAGTTAGCCCGAGTCAGTTACTTATGGGATATCAAGTTAGCCCGAGTCAGTTACTTATGGGATATCAAATCAAATATAGCCCTTCTTACATCAGCTGATATCTCAAAGTGCTGTACAGAAACCCAGCCTAAAACCCCAAACAGCAAGCAATGCAGGTGTAGAAGCACGGTGGCTAGGAACAACTCCCTAGAAAGGCCAAAACCTAGGAAGAAACCTAGAGAGGAACCAGGCTCTGAGGGGTATTAGGGGTGGCCAGTCCTCTTCTGGCTGTGCCGGGTGGAGATTATAACAGAACATGGCCAAGATGTTAAAAAGTACATTGATGACCAGCAGGGTCAAATAATAATAATCACAGTAGTTGTTGAGGGTGCAGCAAGTCAGCACCTCAGGAGTAAATGTCAGAGTATCTCTACCGCTCCTGCTGTCTCTAGAGAGTTGAAAACAGCATGTCTGGGACAGGTAGCAGGTCTGGGACAGGTAGCAGGTCTGGGACAGGTCAGGGTTCCATAGTCGCAGGCAGAACAGTTAAAACTGGAGCAGCAGCATGACCAGGTGGACTGGGGACAGCAAGGAATCATCATGCCAGGTAGTCCCGAGGCATGGTCCTAGGGCTCGGGTCAGTTGAAACTGGAGCAGCAGCACGACCAGGTGGACTGGGGACAGCAAGGAATCATCATGCCAGGTAGTCCCGAGGCATGGTCCTAGGGCTCGGGTCAGTTGAAACTGGAGCAGCAGCACGACCAGGTGGACTGGGGACAGCAAGGAATCATCATGCCAGGTAGTCCTGAGGAATGGTCCTAGGGCTCAAGTCCCCCGAGAGAGAGAAAGAAAGAGAATTAGAGAGAGCGTACTTAAATTCACACAGGACACCGGATAAGACAGGAGAAATACTCCAGATATAACAAACTGACCCTAGCCCCCCGACACATAAACTTTACCATTACCATTAATATACTGTTGATATTAGGGATGGATGTATTTATGGATATTCTCTGACCGTCTAGATGTAATCTACTCTGACCATCTAGATGTAATCTACTCTGACCATCTAGATGTAATTTACTCTGACCATCTAGATGTAATCTACTCTGACCATCTAGACCATCTAGACCATCTAGATGTAATTTACTCTGACCATCTAGATGTAATCTACTCTGACCATCTAGATGTAATCTACTCTGACCGTCTAGATGTAATCTACTCTGACCATCTAGATGTAATCTACTCTGACCATCTAGATGTAATCTACTCTGACCATCTAGATGTAATCTACTCTGACCATCTAGATGTAATCTAGACCATCTAGATGTAATTTACTCTGACCATCTAGATGTAATCTACTCTGACCATCTAGATGTAATTTACTCTGACCATCTAGATGTAATCTACTCTGACCATCTAGATGTAATCTACTCTGACCGTCTAGATGTAATCTACTCTGACCGTCTAGATGTAATCTACTCTGACCGTCTAGATGTAATCTACTCTGACCATCTAGATGTAATCTACTCTGACCATCTAGATGTAATCTACTCTGACCATCTAGATGTAATCTACTCTGACCATCTAGATGTAATCTACT
This sequence comes from Oncorhynchus gorbuscha, assembly GCF_021184085.1. NCBI lineage: Eukaryota > Metazoa > Chordata > Actinopteri > Salmoniformes > Salmonidae > Oncorhynchus > Oncorhynchus gorbuscha. Next base: position 84,424,430 of record NC_060176.1, read on the forward strand.
CTGACCATCTAGATGTAATTTACCATCTGACCATCTAGATGTAATCTCTGACCATCTAGATGTAATCTACTCTGACCATCTAGATGTAATCTACTCTGACCATCTAGATGTAATCTACTCTGACCGTCTAGATGTAATCTACCATCTAGATGTAACCTGACCATCTAGATGTAATCTACTCTGACCTAGATGTAATCTACTCTGAGATGTAATCTAGATGTAATCTCTGACCATCTAGATGATGACCATCTAGATCTACTCTGACCATCTAGATGTAATCTACTCTGACCATCTAGATGTAATCTACTCTGACCATCTAGATGTAATCTACTCTGACCATCTAGATGTAATCTACTCTGACCGTCTAGATGTAATCTACTCTGACCATCTAGATGTAATCTACTCTGACCATCTAGATGTAATCTACTCTGACCATCTAGATGTAATCTACTCTGACCATCTAGATGTAATCTACTCTGACCATCTAGATGTAATCTACTCTGACCATCTAGATGTAATCCACTCTTACCATCTAGATGTAATCTACTCTGACCATCTAGATGTAATCTACTCTGACCATCTAGATCTACTCTGACCGTCTAGATGTAATCTACTCTGACCATCTAGATGTAATCTACTCTGACCATCTAGATGTAATCTACTCTGACCGTCTAGATGTAATCTACTCTGACCATCTAGATGTAATCTACTCTGACCATCTAGATGTAATCTACTCTGACCATCTAGATGTAATCTACTCTGACCATCTAGATGTAATCTAGATGTAATCACTCTGACCATGTAGATGTAATACTCTGACCATCTAGATGTAATCCATCTGAGATGTAGAATCTACTCTGACCATCTAGATGTAATCTACCATCTAGATGTAATCCGTCTAGATGTAATCTACTCTGACCATCTAGATGTAATCTACTCTGACCATCTAGATGTAATCTACTCTGACCATCTAGATGTAATCTACTCTGACCATCTAGATGTAATCTGACATCTAGATGTAATCCATCTAGATGTAATCTACTCTGACTAGATCTAATCTACTCTGACCATCTAGATGTAATCTACTCTGACCATCTAGATGTAATCTACTCTGACCTTCTAGATGTAATCCACTCTGACCATGTAGATGTAATCTACTCTGACCATCTAGATGTAATCTAGACCATCTAGATGTAATCTACTCTGACCATCTAGATGTAATCTAATCTGACCATCTAGATGTAATCCATCTAGATGTAATCTACTCTGACCATCTAGATGTAATCTGACCATCTAGATGTAATCTACTCTGACCTTCTAGATGTAATCCACTCTGACCATGTAGATGTAATCTACTCTGACCATCTAGATGTAATCTACTCTGACCATTTAGATGTAATCTACTCTGACCATCTAGATGTAATCTAGACCATCTAGATGTAATCTACTCTGACCATCTAGATGTAATCTACTCTGACCATCTAGATGTAATCTACTCTGACCATCTAGATGTAATCTACTCTGACCATCTAGATGTAATCTACTCTGACCATCTAGATGTAATCTACATCTGACCGACCATCTAGATGTAATCTACTCTGACCATCTAGATGTAATCTACTCTGACCATCTAGATGTAATCTACTCTGACCATCTAGATGTAATCTACTCTGACCATCGTAGATGACCTGACCATCTAGATGTAATCTACTCTGACCATCTAGATGTAATCTACTCTGACCATCTAGATGTAGAATCTACTCTGACCATCTAGATGTAATCTACTCTGACCATCTAGATGTAATCTACTCTGACCATCTAGATGTAATCTACTCTGACCATCTAGAGATCTCTGACCATCTGACCATCTAGATGTAATCTACTCTGACCATCTAGATGTAATCTACTCTGACCATCTAGATGTAATCTACTCTGACCATCTAGATGTAATCTACTCTGACCATCTAGATGTAATCTACTGACCTGACCATCTAGATGTACCATCTACTCTGACCATCTAGATGTAATCTACTCTGACCATCTAGATGTAATCTACTCTGACCATCTAGATGTAATCTACTCTGACCATCTAGATGTAATCTACTCTGACCATCTAGATGTAATCTACTCTGACCATCTAGATGTAATCTACTCTGACCATCTAGATGTAATCTACTCTGACCATCTAGATGTAATCCACTCTGACCATGTAGATGTAATCTACTCTGACCATCTAGATGTAATCTACTCTGACCATCTAGATGTAATCTACTCTGACCATCTAGATGTAATCCACTCATGTAGATTCTCTCTGTCTCTCTGTGGGCTCTATGGCCCCTCTATTCAATAAGCACTTGGACAGACTTGACCACCATCTCATGCAGAAACTGACTGACTTGGTTTACTTTTCAACCCTCTGTCGGTCAGAAGTCTACCTTCAGTCTGTTTCACTCTTGATGGATGAGATGCATTTTATCTGATTTGTATAGTGGTTCCTGTGTAACATTAAACTATAGGTCTCTAAACACAGGTTCCATTGTTTCTTATTCAGTCAATGAGATCTGAACAACCAGGCACAGATGGTCCTGACTTACCTGTATGGTATGCCAAAATACTCCAAAACATCCTCTTTCCAGGGTAGGCTGAACATACTGAGGGCTTCTGTAACGCTAAAGGCTCAGATAGCTAACCTGCGTGCTAGTGGGAGCCTAGCTGTGTGTGTTTTTAAACCATGAAACATTGAACCTGAAGGATTTCTGTGCTGAAAGAAAAATCACATGGTGCCAAAACCATATTGCCTCGAGTCCTCTTCCCCCAGTCAGTTTGTCCTCGCTGCTCCACTCTCTCCGCTCTCTCCTCGCTGCTCCACTCTCTCCGCTCTCTCCTCTGCTCCACTCTCTCCACTCTGCTCCTGTTGCTGCACTCTCTCCACTCTGCTCCTGTTGCTCCACTCTCTCCTCGCTGCTCCACTCTCTCCTCGCTGCTCCACTCTCTCTTCGATGCTCCACTCTCTCCTCGCTGCTCCACTCTCCTCGCTGTTCCACTCTCCTCGCTGCTCCACTCTCTCCACTCTCTCCTCAACTGCTCCACTCTCTCCTCGCTGCTCCACTCTCCTCGCTGCTCCACTCTCTCCTCGCTGCTCCACTCTCTCCTCGCTGCTCCACTCTCTTCGCTGCTCCACTCTCTCCTCGCTGCTCCACTCTCTCCTTGCTGCTCCACTCTCTTATTGCTGCTCCACTCTCTCCTCGCTGCTCCACTCTCCTCGCTGCTCCACTCTCTCCACTCTCTCCTCGCTGCTCCACTCTCTCCTTGCTGCTCCACTCTCTTCTTGCTGCTCCACTCTCTCCACTCTCTCCTCGCTGCTCCACTCTCTCCTCGCTGCTCCACTCTCTTCTCGCTGCTCCACTCTCTCCTCGCTGCTCCACTCTCTCCTCGCTGCTCCACTCTCTTCTTGCTGCTCCACTCTCTTATTGCTGCTCCACTCTCTTCTCGCTGCTCCACCCTCTCATTGCTGCTCCACTCTCTTCTCGCTGCTCCACTCTCTCATTGCTGCTCCACTCTCTTCTCACTGCTCCACTCTCTTATTGCTGCTCCACTCTCTTCTCGCTGCTCCACTCTCTTCTCGCTGCTCCACTCTCTTCTCGCTGCTCCACTCTCTCATTGCTGCTCCACTCTCTTCTCGCTGCTCCACTCTCTCATTGCTGCTCCACTCTCTTCTCGCTGCTCCACTCTCTTATTGCTGCTCCACTCTCTTCTCGCTGCTCCACTCTCCTCGCTGCTCCACTCTCTCCACTCCCTCCTCGACTGCTCCACTCTCTGTTCGCTGCTCCACTCTCCTCGCTGCTCCACTCTCTCCACTCTCTCCTCGCTGCTCCACTCTCTCCTTGCTGCTCCACTCTCTTCTTGCTGCTCCACTCTCTCCACTCTCTCCTCGCTGTTCCACTCTCTCCTCGCTGCTCCACTCTCTTCTCGCTGCTCCACTCTCTCCTCGCTGCTCCACTCTCTCCTCGCTGCTCCACTCTCTCCTCGCTGCTCCACTCTCTTCTCGCTGCTCCACTCTCTCATTGCTGCTCCACTCTCTTCTCGCTGCTCCACTCTCTTATTGCTGCTCCACTCTCTTCTCGCTGCTCCACTCTCTTCTCGCTGCTCCACTCTCTCCTCGCTGCTCCACCCTCTCATTGCTGCTCCACCCTCTCCGCTCTGCTCCTGCTGCTCCACTCTCTCCGCTCTGCTCCTGCTGCTCCACTCTCTCCTCGCTGCTCCACCCTCTCCTCGCTGCTCCACCCTCTCATTGCTGCTCCTCTCTCCTCGCTGCTCCACTCTCTCCTCGACTGATACACTCTCTCCTCGACTGCTCCACTCTCTCCTCGCTGCTCCACTCTCTCCTCTCTGCTCCTGTTGCTCCACTCTCTCCACGCTGCTCCACTCTCTCCTCGCTGCTCCACTCTCTCCTCGCTGCTCTACTCTCTCCTCGCTGCTCCACTCTCTCCACTCTCTCCTCGCTGCTCCACTCTATCCTCGCTGCTCCACTCTCTCCTCGCTGCTCCACTCTCTCCTCGCTGCTCCACTCTCTCTTCGATGCTCCACCTTCTCCTCCCTGCTCCACTCTCTCCACGCTGCTCCACTCTCTCCTCGCTGATCCACCCTCTCCTTGCTGCTCCACCCTCTCATTGCTGCTCCACTCTCTCCTCGCTGCTACACTCTCTCCTCGACTGTTACACTCTCTCCTCGACTGCTCCACTCTCTCCTCGCTGCTCCACTCTCTCCGCTCTGCTCCTGCTGCTCCACTCTCTCCTCGCTGCTACACCCTCTCCTCGCTGCTCCACCCTCTCATTGCTGCTCCACTCTCTCCTCGCTGCTACACTCTCTCCTCGACTGTTACACTCTCTCCTCGACTGCTCCACTCTCTCCTCGCTGCTACACCCTCTCCACGCTGCTCCACTCTCTCCTCACTGCTCCACTCTCTCCTCGCTGCTCCACTCTCTCCTCGCTGCTCCACTCTCTCCACTCTCTCCTCGCTGCTCCACTCTATCCTCGCTGCTCCACTCTCTCCTCGCTGCTCCACTCTCTCCTCGCTGATCCACGCTCTCTTCGATGCATCACCTTCTCCTCGCTGCTCCACTCTCTCCTCGCTGCTCCACGCTCTCTTCGATGCTCCACCCTCTCATTGCTGCTCCACTCTCTCCTCGCTGCTATACTCTCTCCTCGACTGTTCCACTCTCTCCTCGACTGCTCCACTCTCTCCTCGCTGCTCCACTCTCTCCTCTCTGCTCCTGTTGCTCCACTCTCTCCACGCTGCTCCACTCTCTCCTCACTGCTCCACTCTCTCCTCGCTGCTCCACTCTCTCCACTCTCTCCTCGCTGCTCCACTCTATCCTCGCTGCTCCACTCTCTCCTCGCTGCTCCACTCTCTCCTCGCTGCTCCACGCTCTCTTCGATGCTCCACCTTCTCCTCGCTGCTCCACTCTCTCCACGCTGCTGCACTCTCTCCTCGCTGCTCCACTCTCTCCTCAATGCTCCACTCTCTCCTCTCTGCTCCTGTTGCTCCACTCTCTCCTCGCTGCTCCACTCTCTCCTCGCTGCTCCACTCTCTCCACTCTCTCCTCGCTGCTCCACTCTATCCTCGCTGCTCCACTCTCTACTCGCTGCTCCACTCTCTCTTCGATGCTCCACTCTCTCTTCGATGCTCCACTCTCTCCTCGCTGCTCCACTCTCTCCACTCTCTCCTCGCTGCTCCACTCTATCCTCGCTGCTCCACTCTCTCCTCGCTGCTCCACTCTCTCCTCGCTGCTCCACGCTCTCCTCGCTGCTCCACTCTCTCCACGCTGCTCCACTCTCTCCACGCTGCTGCACTCTCTCCTCGCTGCTCCACTCTCTCCATGCTCTCCTCGCTGCTCCACACTCTCCACGCTGCTCCACTCTCTCCTCGACTGCTCCACTCTCTCCTCGCTGCTCCACTCTCTCCTCGACTGCTCGACTCTCTCCACTATCTTCTCGCTGCTCCACTCTCTCCACTATCTTCTCGACTGCTCCACTCTCTCCACTATCTTCTCGCTGCTCCACTCTCCTCGCTGCTCCACTCTCTCCACTCTCTCCTCTCTCTCCTCGCTGCTCCACTCTCTACTCGCTGCTCCACCCTCTCCTTGCTGCTCCACTCTCTCCTCGCTGCTCCACTCTCTCCTCGCTGCTCCACTCTCTCCACTCTCTCCTTGCTGGTCCACTCTCTCCACGCTACTCCACCCTCTCCTCGTTGCTCCACTCTCTCCTCGCTGCTCCACTCTCTCCACTCTCTCCTTGCTGCTCCACTCTCTCCTCGCTACTCAACCCTCTCCTCGCTGCTCCACTCTCTCCACTCTCTCCTTGCTGCTCCACTTTCTCCTCGCTACTCCACCCTCTCCTCGTTGCTCCACTCTCTCCACTCTCTTCTCGCTGCTCCACTCTCTCCTCGCAGCTCCACCCTCTCCTCGCTGCTCCACTATCTCCTCTCTGCTCAACTCTCTCCTGCTGAATCACTCTCTCCTCGCTGCTCCCCAGAGATGTGGGTAATGATGTTTGCTAGGTGTGGGTAATGATGTTTGCTAGGTGTGGGTAATATTGTTTGCTAGGTGTGGTTAAAAATGTTTGCTAGGTGTGGTTAAACATGTTGGCTAGGTATGGGTAATGATGTTTGCCAGGTGTGACTGATGATGAGACCCAGGTGTGACTGATGATGAGACCCAGGTGTGACTGATGATGAGACCCAGGTGTGACTGATGATGAGACCCAGGTGTGACTGATGATGAGACTCAGATGTGCGTAATGATGAGACCCAGGTGTGCGTAATGATGTTTGCTAGGTGTGCGTAATGATGGTTGCTAGGTGTGCGTAATGATGTTTGCTAGGTGTGCGTAATGATGTTTGCTAGGTGTGCGTAATGATGTTTGCTAGGTGTGGGTAATGATGAGACCCAGGTGTGCGTAATGATGTTTGCTAGGTGTGCGTAATGATGTTTGCTAGGTGTGGGTAATGATGAGACCCAGGTGTGCATAATGATGAGACCCAGGTGTGCGTAACAATGTTTGCTAGGTGTGCGTAATGATGAGACCCAGGTGTGCGTAATGATGAGCCCCAGGTGTGCGTAACGATGTTTGCTAGGTGTGCGTAATGATGTTTGCTAGGTGTGCATAATGATGTTTGCTAGGTGTGCGTAATGATGTTTGCTAGGTGTGCGTAATGATGTTTGCTAGGTGTGCGTAATGATGTTTGCTAGGTGTGGGTAATGATGTTTGCTAGGTGTGCGTAATGATGTTTGCTAGGTGTGCGTAATGATGTTTGCTAGGTGTGGGTAATGATGAGACCCAGGTGTGCGTAATGATGAGCCCCAGGTGTGCGTAACGATGTTTGCTAGGTGTGCGTAATGATGTTTGCTAGGTGTGCGTAATGATGTTTGCTAGGTGTGCGTAATGATGTTTGCTAGGTGTGCGTAATGATGTTTGCTAGGTGTGCGTAATGATGTTTGCTAGGTGTGGGTAATGATGTTTGCTAGGTGTGCGTAATGATGTTTGCTAGGTGTGCGTAATGATGTTTGCTAGGTGTGCGTAATGATGTTTGCTAGGTGTTCGTAATGATGTTTGCTAGGTGTGCGTAATGATGTTTGCTAGGTGTGCGTAATGATGTTTGCTAGGTGTGCGTATTTATGTTTGTTAGGTGTGGGTAATGGTTAGTAGACCGGTGACGTCAAAGTGACAATATTACATGTTTTGTTTTTAATACAAATATATATATACACTACCACTACTAAGTTTTAGAACACCTACTCATTCAAGTGTTTTTCTTTATTTGTACTATTTTCTACATTGTAGAATAATAGTGAACACCTCAAAACTATGAAATAACACATAATGGAATCATGTAGTGACCCAAAAAAAGTGTTAAACAAATTAAAATATATTTTATATTTTAGACTCTTCAAAAAGCCACCCTTTGCCTTGATGACAGCTTTGCTCACTCTTGGCATTCTCTCAATCAGCTTCACCTGGAATGCTTTTCCAACAGTCTTGAAGGAGTTCCCACATATGCTGAGCACTTGTTGGCTGCTTTTCCTTCACTCTGCGGTCCGACTCATCCCAAACCATCTCAATTTGGTTGAGGTCAGGTGATTGTGGAGGCCAGGTCATCTGATGCAGCACTCCATCACTTTCCTTCCTGGTCAAATAGCCCTTACACAGCCTGGAGGTGTTTTGGGTCACTGTCCTGTTGACAAATAAATTATAGTCCCACTAAGCGCAAACCAGATGGGATGACGTATCACTACAGAATGCTGTGGTAGCCATGCTGATTAAGTGTGCCTTGAATTCTAAATAAATAATAGTGTCACCAGCAAAGCACCCCCACACCATAACACCTCCTCCTCCATGCTTCACTGTGGGAAATACACATGAGGAGATCATCTGTTCACCCCCACACCATAACACCTCCTCCTCCATGCTTCACTGTGGGAAATACACATGAGGAGATCATCTGTTCACCCCCACACCATAACACCTCCTCCTCCATGCTTCACTGTGGGAAATACACATGTGGAGATCATCCGTTCACCCCCACACCATAACACCTCCTCCTCCATGCTTCACAGTGGGAAATACACATGAGGAGATCATCTGTTCACCCCCACACCATAACACCTCCTCCTCCATGCTTCACGGTGGGAAATACACATGTGGAGATCATCCGTTCACCTCTGCGTCTCACAAAGACCTGGCAGTTGGAACCAAAAATCTCCCATTTGGACTGCAGACTAAAGGAGTAATTTCCACCTGTCTAATATCCATTGCTTGTGTTTCTTGGCCCAAGCAAGTCTTCTTGTCATTGGTGTCCTTTAGTAATGGTTTCTTTGCAGCAATTTGACCATGAAGGCCTGATTCACACAGTCTCCTCTGAACAGTTGATGTTGAGATGTGTCTGTTACTTGAACTCTGTGAAGCATTTATTTGGGCTGCAATTTCTGAGGCTGGTAACTCTAATCAACTTATCCTCTGATGAAGAGGTGACTCTGGGTCTTCCATTCCTGTGATAGTCCTCATGAGAGACAGTTTCATCATAGCGCTTGATGGGTTTGCAACTGCACTGAATTTTTCCGTATTGACTGACCTTCATGTCTTAAAGTAATGATGGACTGTCATTTGCTTATTTGAGCTGTTCTTGCCATAATATGGACTTGGTCTTTTACCAATTAGGGCTATCTTCTGGATACCACCCCTACCTTGTCACAACACAACTGATTGGCTCAAACACATTAAGAAGGAAAGAAATTCCACAAATGTACTTTTAAGAAGGCACACCTGTTAATTGACATGCATTCCAGGTGACTACCTCATGAAGCTGGTTGAGAGAATGCCAAGAGTGTGCAAAGCTGTCATCAAGGCAAAGGATGGCTACTTTGAAGAATCTCAAATATAAAATATATTTAGATTAGTTTAACACTTTTTTTGGTTACTCCATATGTGTTATTTAATAGTTGTGATGTCTTCACTATTATTCTACCATGTAGAAAACAGTTAAAACAAGGATAAAGTAGGTGTTCTTAAACTTTTGATCGGTGATGTATGCGTCTTTGTCATTAAGGGGTATTGTGTGTAGATTGATGAGAGGGGGTAAATAATAATTGAATCCATTTTAGAATAAGGCTGTAACATAACAAAATGTGGAAAAAGTCAAGGGGTCTGAACACTATCCAAATGCACTGTATGTACTCACAGAGAGCTGTGACTCTCCTCTCTGTAACTAGATCAACAGTAGTTGCTTTGAAAACTGTATATTTGTCTTACAATAGCATTTTGAACAGCGGTCATCTGCTTGCGTTTTTTAGAATGTATCGGTCCCTCCTCTGTAAACACAGTGGGGAGAGGGAGTGAAGCTAACCACATACTAGGTTTGGTTTGCTTCTAGCAGCACTCTGTGATGCGAAGTCAACATCTGTGCTCCCTTCATTTAAAAGACCATTGCTTGAACATTTTGAGAGAAAAACCGCCAGCAATATTGCTGTTTGTCCCATTAGCAACAACCGAGCCATTATAAACTCATAATCTGTCATAAATGTTGATGTTTTTGCTCAGGAAGTCTTAGCTGTGTTGTTTTAAGACTAAATGTTTGCTGCAGTATTTCTCCAGGTAAAACATGTGCATGAAAACTAGTTGTCTCTCGTTGAATGACAGCAAAAAACTAAATTCAAAGAATCCCGTCCATAGTTCCCACTTCTAGGAGTTGTACTGTTGACCAATTACCGCGGAAGGGGTGTAGACTTCGGCTATCGAACATTGACTTGGCGCAATAACTTTTGAAAGAAACACCAAAACAAAACAAAAACGTCACAAAATGTTGTCATAATATATGCGCTAACTGTTTAGACTAGGAAGTATACGATAGGCTTTCAGAGTCAGCAGTCCCCATTGAAACAGGAACAGGCAGATACTGTCATAGCAGGAATCAACATAATGTATCGGCTGTTATGGTTGAACAAATAATGGTTCTAGAACAATCTACACCAACTTTGTGTAGGAAAATCACAAAAAAATTCAGGAAGGCTATATGGATGTCCCAGCCTCATAGGGGCCACTACAGGAAGGCTATATGGATGTCCTCATAGGGGCCACTACAGGAAGGCTATATGGATGTCCCAGTCCAGCCTCATAGGGGCCACTACAGGAAGGCTATATGGATGTCCTCATAGGGGCCACTACAGGAAGGCTATATGGATGTCCCAGCCTCATAGGGGCCACTACAGGAAGGCTATATGGATGTCCTCATAGGGGCCACTACAGGAAGGCTATATGGATGTCCCAGCCTCATAGAGGCCACGACAGGAAGGCTATATGGATGTCCTCATAGGGGCCACTACAGGAAGGCTATATGGATATCCCAGTCTCATAGGGGCCACTACAGGAAGGCTATATGGATGTCCCAGTCTCATAGGGGCCACTACAGGAAGGATATATGGATGTCCTCATAGGGGCCACTACAGGAAGGCTATATGGATGTCCTCATAGGGGCCACTACAGGAAGGATATATGGATGTCCCAGTCTCATAGGGGCCACTACAGGAAGGATATATGGATGTCCTCATAGGGGCCACTACAGGAAGGCTATATGGATGTCCTCATAGGGGCCACTACAGGAAGGCTATATGGATGTCCCAGCCTCATAGCGGCCACTACAGGAAGGCTATATGGATGTCCCAGCCTCATAGAGGCCACTACAGGAAGGCTATATGGATGTCCCAGCCTCATAGAGGCCACTACAGGAAGGCTATATGGATGTCCCAGCCTCATAGAGGCCACGACAGGAAGGCTATATGGATGTCCTCATAGGGGCCACTACAGGAAGGCTATATGGATGTCCCAGTCTCATAGGGGCCACTACAGGAAGGCTATATGGATGTCCTCATAGGGGCCACTACAGGAAGGCTATATGGATGTCCCAGCCTCATAGGGGCCACTACAGGAAGGCTATATGGATGTCCTCATAGGGGCCACTACAGGAAGGCTATATGGATGTCCTCATAGGGGCCACTACAGGAAGGCTATATGGATGTCCCAGCCTCATAGGGGCCACTACAGGAAGGCTATATGGATGTCCTCATAGGGGCCACTACAGGAAGGCTATATGGATGTCCCAGCTTCATAGGGGCCACTACAGGAAGGCTATATGGATGTCCCAGTCTCGTAGGGGCCACTACAGGAAGGCTATATGGATGTCCCAGCCTCATAGGGGCCACTACAGGAAGGCTATATGGATGTCCTCATAGGGGCCACTACAGGAAGGCTATATGGATGTCCCAGTCTCATAGGGGCCACTACAGGAAGGCTATATGGATGTCCTCATAGGGGCCACTACAGGAAGGCTATATGGATGTCCCAGTCTCATAGGGGCCACTACAGGAAGGCTATATGGATGTCCCAGTCCAGCCTCATAGGGGCCACTACAGGAAGGCTATATGGATGTCCCAGCCTCATAGGGGCCACTACAGGAAGGCTATATGGATGTCCTCATAGGGGCCACTACAGGAAGGCTATATGGATGTCCCAGCCTCATAGAGGCCACGACAGGAAGGCTATATGGATGTCCTCATAGGGGCCACTACAGGAAGGCTATATGGATGTCCCAGTCTCATAGGGGCCACTACAGGAAGGCTATATGGATGTCCCAGTCTCATAGGGGCCACTACAGGAAGGATATATGGATGTCCTCATAGGGGCCACTACAGGAAGGCTATATGGATGTCCTCATAGGGGCCACTACAGGAAGGATATATGGATGTCCCAGTCTCATAGGGGCCACTACAGGAAGGATATATGGATGTCCTCAGAGGGGCCACTACAGGAAGGCTATATGGATGTCCTCATAGGGGCCACTACAGGAAGGCTATATGGATGTCCCAGCCTCATAGGGGCCACTACAGGAAGGCTATATGGATGTCCCAGCCTCATAGAGGCCACTACAGGAAGGCTATATGGATGTCCCAGCCTCATAGAGGCCACTACAGGAAGGCTATATGGATGTCCCAGCCTCATAGAGGCCACGACAGGAAGGCTATATGGATGTCCTCATAGGGGCCACTACAGGAAGGCTATATGGATGTCCTCATAGGGGCCACTACAGGAAGGCTATATGGATGTCCCAGCCTCATAGGGGCCACTACAGGAAGGCTATATGGATGTCCTCATAGGGGCCACTACAGGAAGGCTATATGGATGTCCCAGTCCAGCCTCATAGGGGCCACTACAGGAAGGCTATATGGATGTCCCAGCCTCATAGGGGCCACTACAGGAAGGCTATATGGATGTCCTCATAGGGGCCACTACAGGAAGGCTATATGGATGTCCTCATAGGGGCCACTACAGGAAGGCTATATGGATGTCCCAGCCTCATAGGGGCCACTACAGGAAGGCTATATGGATGTCCTCATAGGGGCCACTACAGGAAGGCTATATGGATGTCCCAGTCCAGCCTCATAGGGGCCACTACAGGAAGGCTATATGGATGTCCCAGCCTCATAGGGGCCACTACAGGAAGGCTATATGGATGTCCTCATAGGGGCCACTACAGGAAGGCTATATGGATGTCCCAGCCTCATAGAGGCCACGACAGGAAGGCTATATGGATGTCCTCATAGGGGCCACTACAGGAAGGCTATATGGATATCCCAGTCTCATAGGGGCCACTACAGGAAGGCTATATGGATGTCCCAGTCTCATAGGGGCCACTACAGGAAGGATATATGGATGTCCTCATAGGGGCCACTACAGGAAGGCTATATGGATGTCCTCATAGGGGCCACTACAGGAAGGATATATGGATGTCCCAGTCTCATAGGGGCCACTACAGGAAGGATATATGGATGTCCTCATAGGGGCCACTACAGGAAGGCTATATGGATGTCCTCATAGGGGCCACTACAGGAAGGTTATATGGATGTCCCAGCCTCATAGGGGCCACTACAGGAAGGCTATATGGATGTCCCAGCCTCATAGAGGCCACTACAGGAAGGCTATATGGATGTCCCAGCCTCATAGAGGCCACTACAGGAAGGCTATATGGATGTCCCAGCCTCATAGAGGCCACGACAGGAAGGCTATATGGATGTCCTCATAGGGGCCACTACAGGAAGGCTATATGGATGTCCCAGTCTCATAGGGGCCACTACAGGAAGGCTATATGGATGTCCTCATAGGGGCCACTACAGGAAGGCTATATGGATGTCCCAGCCTCATAGGGGCCACTACAGGAAGGCTATATGGATGTCCTCATAGGGGCCACTACAGGAAGGCTATATGGATGTCCTCATAGGGGCCACTACAGGAAGGCTATATGGATGTCCCAGCCTCATAGGGGCCACTACAGGAAGGCTATATGGATGTCCTCATAGGGGCCACTACAGGAAGGCTATATGGATGTCCCAGCTTCATAGGGGCCACTACAGGAAGGCTATATGGATGTCCCAGTCTCGTAGGGGCCACTACAGGAAGGCTATATGGATGTCCCAGCCTCATAGGGGCCACTACAGGAAGGCTATATGGATGTCCTCATAGGGGCCACTACAGGAAGGCTATATGGATGTCCCAGTCTCATAGGGGCCACTACAGGAAGGCTATATGGATGTCCTCATAGGGGCCACTACAGGAAGGCTATATGGATGTCCCAGTCTCATAGGGGCCACTACAGGAAGGCTATATGGATGTCCCAGTCCAGCCTCATAGGGGCCACTACAGGAAGGCTATATGGATGTCCCAGCCTCATAGGGGCCACTACAGGAAGGCTATATGGATGTCCTCATAGGGGCCACTACAGGAAGGCTATATGGATGTCCCAGCCTCATAGAGGCCACGACAGGAAGGCTATATGGATGTCCTCATAGGGGCCACTACAGGAAGGCTATATGGATGTCCCAGTCTCATAGGGGCCACTACAGGAAGGCTATATGGATGTCCCAGTCTCATAGGGGCCACTACAGGAAGGATATATGGATGTCCTCATAGGGGCCACTACAGGAAGGCTATATGGATGTCCTCATAGGGGCCACTACAGGAAGGATATATGGATGTCCCAGTCTCATAGGGGCCACTACAGGAAGGATATATGGATGTCCTCAGAGGGGCCACTACAGGAAGGCTATATGGATGTCCTCATAGGGGCCACTACAGGAAGGCTATATGGATGTCCCAGCCTCATAGGGGCCACTACAGGAAGGCTATATGGATGTCCCAGCCTCATAGAGGCCACTACAGGAAGGCTATATGGATGTCCCAGCCTCATAGAGGCCACTACAGGAAGGCTATATGGATGTCCCAGCCTCATAGAGGCCACGACAGGAAGGCTATATGGATGTCCTCATAGGGGCCACTACAGGAAGGTTATATGGGTGTCCCAGCCTCATAGGGGCCACTACAGGAAGGCTATATGGATGTACTCATAGGGGCCACTACAGGAAGGCTATATGGATGTCCTCATAGGGGCCACTACAGGAAGGCTATATGGATGTCCCAGCCTCATAGGGGCCACTACAGGAAGGCTATATGGGTGTCCCAGTCTCATAGGGGCCACTACAGGAAGGCTATATGGATGTCCTCATAGGGGCCACTACAGGAAGGCTATATGGATGTCCTCATAGGGGCCACTACAGGAAGGCTATATGGATGGCCTCATAGGGGCCACTACAGGAAGGCTATATGGATGTCCTCAGAGGGGCCTTTGATGTCCTTTGAGACGACTGTACAACCATTAAGATTAATTGTCAGATTCAACAGAAGATCTCTTTGTTTCTTGGGACCTAGAACAAGCATCTCTTCTTTGTCCGAGTTTAAAAGTAGAAAGTTTGCAGCCATCCACTTCCTTATGTCTGAAACTAATGCTTCTAGAGAGGGCAATTTTGGGGCTTCACCATGTTTCATTGAAATGTACAGCTGTGTGTCATCCGCATAGCAGTGAAAGTTAACATTATGTTTTTGAATGACATCCCCAAGAGGTAAAATATATAGTGAAAACAATAGTGGTCCTAAAACGGAACCTTGAGGAACACCGAAATTTACAGTTGATTTGTCAGAGGACAAACCATTCACAGAGACAAACTGATATCTTTCCGACAGATAAGATCTAAACCAAGGTTTGGCTTTTTCAAGAGAGGCTTTATTACTGCTACTTTTAGTGAGTTTGGTACACATCCGGTGGATAGAGAGCCATTTATTATGTTCAACATAGGAGGGCCAAGCACAGGAAGCAGCTCTTTCAGTAGTTTAGTTGGAATAGGGTCCTGTATGTAGCTTGAAGGTTTAAAGGCCATGATTATTTTCATCATTGTGTCAAGAGATATAGTACTAAAACACTTGAGCGTCTCTCTTGATCCTAGGTCCTGGCAGTGTTGTGCAGACTCAGGACAACTGAGCTTTGAAGGAATACGCAGATTTAAAGAGGAGTCCGTAATTTGCTTTCTAATAATCATGATCTTTTCCTCAAAGAAGTTCATGAATTTATTACTGCTGAAGTGAAAGCCATCCTCTCGGATTGTTCTTATTTTCCTCAATTAAGTTAGAAAAATAGGATGATCGAGCAGCAGTATGGGCTCTTCGGTACTGCACGGTACTGTCTTTCCAAGCTAGTCAGAAGACTTCCAGTTTGGTGTGGCGCCATTTCCGTTCCAATTTTGTGGAAGCTTGCTTCAGAGCTCGGGTATTTTCTGTGTACCAGGGAGCTAGTTTCTTATGCGAAATGTTTTTAGTTTTTAGGGGTGCAACTGCATCTAGGGTATTGCGCAAGGTTAAATTGAGTTCCTCAGTTAGGTGTTTTTTGTCCTCTGGCGAGGACAGAAGGAATCTGGAAGGACATCAAGGAATCTTTTGATGTTCCTTGGTTGGGGTCTGAGCAGATTATTTGTTGCAATTGCAAACGTAATAAAATGGTGGTCTGATAGTCCAGGATTATGAGGGAAAACATTAAGATCCACAACATTTATTCCATGGGACAAAACCAGGTCCAGAGTATGACTGTGACAGTGAGTGGGTCCAGAGACATGTTGGACAAAACCCACTGAGTCGATGATGGCTCCGAAAGCCTTTTGGAGTGGGTCTGTGGACTTTTCCATGTGAATATTAAAGTCACCAAAGATGAGAATATTATCTGCTATGACTACAAGGTCCGATAGGAATTCAGGGAACTCAATGAGGAACGCTGTATATGGCCCAGGAGGCCTGTAAACAGTAGCTATAAAAAGTGATTGAGTCGGCTGCATAGATTTCATGACTAGAAGCTCAAAAGACGAAAACGTCATTTTTTTTTTTTGTAAATTGAAATTTGCTATCGTAAATGTTAGCAACACCTTGGCCTTTGCGGGATGCACAGGGGATATGGTCACTAGTGTATCCGGTAGGTGAGGCCTCATTTAACACAGTAAATTCATTAGGCTTACGCTATGTTTCAGTCAGGCCAATCACATCAAGATTATGATCAGTGATTAGTTCATTGACTATAATTGCCTTTGAAGTAAGGGATCTAACATTAAGTAGCCCTATTTTGAGATGTGAGGTATCATGATCTCTTTCAATAATGACAGGAATGTAGGAGGTCTTTATCCTAGTGAGATTGCTAAGACGAACACCGCCATGTTTAGTTTTGCCCAACCTAGGTCGGGGCACAGACACGGTCTCAATTGGGATAGCTGAGCTGACTACACTGACTGTGCTAGTGGCAGACTCCACTATGCTGGCAGGCTGGCTAACAGCCTGCTGCCTGGCCTGCACCCTATTTCATTGTGGAGCTAGAGGAGTTAGAGCCCTGTCTATGTTGGTAGATAAGATGAGAGCACCCCTCCAGCTAGGATGGAGTCCGTCACTCCTCAGCAGGTCAGGCTTGGTCCTGTTTGTGGGTGAGTCCCAGAAAGAATGCCAAATTATTTTGGGAGGGGCAGAAAACAGTTTTGAGACTCTGCTGTAGAGCTCATCACTCCCCCTAACTGGGAGGGGGCCAGAGACATTTACTCGATGCCGACACATCTTTCTAGCTGATTTTCACGCTGAAGCTATGTTGCGCTATGGTGATCTCTGATTGTTTCATCCTGACATCGTTGGTGCCGACGTGGATAACAATATCCCTATACTCTCTACACTCGCCAGTTTTAGCTTTAGCCAGCATCATCTTCAGATTAGCCTTAACATCGGTAGCGCTGCCCCCTGGTAAACAGTGTATGATCGCTGGATGATTCGTTTTAAGTCCAATACTGCGGGTAATGGAGTCGCCAATGACTAGAGTTTTCAATTTGTCTAGGACATCCATATAGCCTTCCTGTAGTGGCCCCTATGAGGACATCCATATAGCCTTCCTGTAGTGGCCCCTATGAGGACATCCATATAGCCTTCCTGTAGTGGCCCCTATGAGGACATCCATATAGCCTTCCTGTAGTGGCCCCTATGAGGACATCCATATAGCCTTCCTGTAGTGGCCCCTATGAGGACATCCATATAGCCTTCCTGTAGTGGCCCCTATGAGGCTGGGACATCCATATAGCCTTCCTGTAGTGGCCCCTATGAGGACATCCATATAGCCTTCCTGTAGTGGCCCCTATGAGGACATCCATATAGCCTTCCTGTAGTGGCCCCTATGAGGCTGGGACATCCATATAGCCTTCCTGTAGTGGCCCCTATGAGGACATCCATATAGCCTTCCTGTAGTGGCCCCTATGAGGACATCCATATAGCCTCCCTGTAGTGGCCCCTATGAGGCTGGGACATCCATATAGCCTTCCTGTAGTGGCCCCTATGAGGACATCCATATAGCCTTCCTGTAGTGGCCTCTATGAGGCTGGGACATCCATATAGCCTTCCTGTAGTGGCCCCTATGAGACTGGGACATCCATATAGCCTTCCTGTAGTGGCCCCTATGAGACTAGGACATCCATATAGCCTTCCTGTAGTGGCCCCTATGAGGACATCCATATAGCCTACCTGTAGTGGCCCCTATGAGGACATCCATATAGCCTTCCTGTAGTGGCCCCTATGAGGCTGGGACATCCATATAGCCTTCCTGTTGTGGCCCCTATGAGGACATCCATATAGCCTCCCTGTAGTGGCCCCTATGAGGACATCCATATAGCCTCCCTGTAGTGGCCCCTATGAGGCTGGGACACCCATATAGCCTTCCTGTAGCTACTGCAACATGGATGAAAGGCCAGTCATACAGCATTTCAGTCTACTTACGGTAAACACTTTCTATCCGTCTCTTTTCATGTTAAGTGTTGAAGTATCTTTTCCCGTCCTATTTTCTACCAATGGTTCACCATGGCATAAAAGTGGTCAACCCCAAAAATGTTAAATGCCGTATGGCATTTCTGTATAAATAGGTCCTGAACAGACCATGGACTGTAGGACAAAAGAGAGGAAGTGTGCATGTGTCCATGTACAGGAAGTGTGCATGTGTCCATGTACAGGAAGTGTGGACAATATCATCTGGTGGGGCCCTTCGAAGCAAAAGTCTCAACTTTAAATCTTCGTCAGACTTTTGACTTCTTCATCTTATTACTATTATTTAGCATGCTACTCCTCTTACACCATTTAAACTAGAAATGTGTAGACTGGCCAGGACCGGTGTGTAGACTGGCCAGGACCGGTGTGTTGACTGGCCAGGACCGGTGTGTAGACTGGCCAGGACCGGTGTGTAGACTGGCCAGGACCGGTGTGTAGACTTGCCGGGACCGGTGTGTAGACTGGCCAGGACCGGTGTGTAGACTTGCCAGGACCGGTGTGTAGACTGGCCAGGACCGGTGTGTAGACTGGCCAGGACCGGTGTGTTGACTGGCCAGGACCGGTGTGTAGACTGGCCAGGACCGGTGTGTAGACTGGCCAGGACCGGTGTGTAGACTGGCCAGGACCGGTGTGTTGACTGGCCAGGACCGGTGTGTAGACTGGCCAGGACCGGTGTGTTGACTGGCCAGGACCGGTGTGTAGACTTGCCAGGACCGGTGTGTAGACTGGCCAAGACCGGTGTGTAGACTGGCCAGGACCGGTGTGTTGACTGGCCAGGACCGGTGTGTAGACTGCCCAGGACCGGTGTGTAGACTGGCCAGGACGGGTGTGTAGACTGGCCAGAACCGGTGTGTTGACTGGCCAGGACCGGTGTGTAGACTGGCCAGGACCGGTGTGTTGACTGGCCAGGACCGGTGTGTAGACTGGCCAGGACCGGTGTGTAGACTGGCCAAGACCGGTGTGTAGACTGGCCAGGACCGGTGTGTTGACTGGCCAGGACCGGTGTGTAGACTGGCCAGGACCGGTGTGTAGACTGGCCAGGACCGGTGTGTAGACTGGCCAGGACCGGTGTGTTGACTGGCCAGGACCGGTGTGTAGACTGGCCAGGACCGGTGTGTAGACTGGCCAGGACCGGTGTGTAGACTGGCCAGGACCGGTGTGTTGACTGGCCAGGACCGATGTGTAGACTTGCCAGGACCGGTGTGTAGACTGGCCAGGACCGGTGTGTAGACTGGCCAGGACCGGTGTGTAGACTGGCCAGGACCGGTGTGTAGACTGGCCAGGACCGGTGTGTAGACTGGCCAGGACCGGTGTGTAGACTGCCCAGGACCGATGTGTAGACTGCCCTGGATCGATGTGTAGACTGGCCAGGACCGGTGTGTAGACTGCCCAGGACCGGTGTGTAGACTGGCCAGGACCGGTGTGTAGACTGCCCAGGACCGATGTGTAGACTGGCCAGGACCGGTGTGTAGACTGGCCAGGACCGGTGTGTAGACTGGCCAGGACCGGTGTGTAGACTGGCCAGGACCGGTGTGTAGACTGCCCAGGACCGGTGTGTAGACTGGCCAGGACCGGTGTGTAGACTGGCCAGGACCGGTGTGTAGACTGCCCAGGACCGGTGTGTAGACTGCCCAGGACCGGTGTGTAGACTGCCCAGGACCGGTGTGTTGACTGGCCAGGACCGATGTGTAGACTTGCCAGGACCGGTGTGTAGATTGGCCAGGACCGGTGTGTAGACTGGCCAGGACCGGTGTGTAGACTGGCCAGGACCGGTGTGTAGACTGGCCAGGACCGGTGTATAGACTGGCCAGGACCGATGTGTAGACTGCCCAGGACCGGTGTGTAGACTGCCCAGGACCGGTGTGTAGACTGCCCAGGTCCGATGTGTAGACTGCCCAGGATCGATGTATAGACTGGCCAGGACCGGTGTGTAGACTGCCCAGGACCGGTGTGTAGACTGGCCAGGACGGGTGTGTAGACTGGCCAGGACGGGTGTGTAGACTGGCCAGGACGGGTGTGTAAACTGCTCAGGACCGATGTGCTTACATTTTCATATCTTTTATTAATATTTGGATACTTTTTAAGTTAAACATTTTTTTTTGTCTTCCATCCACTTCCTCAACATTCTAAAGGTCCCATTGTGACATCATCACTTCCAACATTTCATTCAGTGTAAATACCACAATGCTACTTTTACACGAATCAGCTACTTTGACAAGAACGTACAGGGTACGACATCTTGGTCCACTTCCCTGCTATTCAAATGGGAACATAATTATCTGATTCGGATCAAACGTTACAGCCGTTTTAGTAACTGCAGCAAACAACATTTTCTGTACCTTTGTTTTTATAAACAACTGACATTTTGACCACTTTCCCAAACAACGTAGACAGAAACAGCCGCTACGTATCTAACGATACAGTTGTTTTAGTAACCGCATTCACGTAGTTTTTCCTAACTTTTTCCAAACCGCCGTTTTGACCACTCCAACAAGTCAGACAAAAACGTAGTGTGTGAAATCTTCCTACTTCTCTGCTTTGAAATTGTTGCATGCTGCGTTTATATTCTTGTTCAGTGTAGACGCAGTAAGTCAAGTCAGAAGCTAGCAGATTCATTGCTTACCAACAACAGCTGCAAATTCCAATAAAACTACATCACGTATCAAAGTTCAGTGTCCTTGCTTTGTCTGGCAACAATGTCATGAATCTACCAAAGCTGTTTTGTGGGTCAGGGTGTGGTATTTATTTAGTTTCATAGCACAAACATTTGTTAGCATGTTTCTCACACTGGTTTTAGGCATGGAGGGAAGGAGCCTGCCAAGGCAACTGTGGCTTCCCCGGTCTGGACAACCTGGAATGAGCATTAGAAACAGAGAAGGTTTCTAATGCTCACAAGTTTCCTCCTCCTTCTCAAGATCACGCCTCATGCTCTAAATAACTGGATAGTTTGCCTGTCTGTAAAGAAAAGGGGGGGCTGTACGTTGATCGTGCTGCTCTGATTGGATAGAGCGAAGCTGTGTTATTTCACTCGCTTCATAGTTCACCCGATCGCTTCTCATCGCACTCCTTTCAGTTTCCACACGCGACAACTGACAACTGTTTAGCCACTGACCACAACCACACAACTACTGACCACAACAACACAACTACTGACCACAACAACACAACTACAGACCACAACAACACAACTACTGACCACAACAACACAACTACAGACCACAACAACACAACTACTGACCACAACAACACAACTACAGACCACAACAACACAACTACAGACCACAACAACACAACTACTGACCACAACTACTGACCACAACAACACAACTACAGACCACAACAACACAACTACTGACCACAACCACACAACTACTGACCACAACAACACAACTACTGACCACAACAACACAACTACTGACCACAACAACACAACTACAGACCACAACAACACAACTACAGACCACAACAACACAAATACTGACCACAACCACACAACTACTGACCACAACCACACAACTACAGACCACAACAACACAACTACTGACCACAACCACACAACTACAGACCACAACAACACAACTACTGACCACAACTACTGACCACAACAACACAACTACAGACCACAACAACACAACTACTGACCACAACTACTGACCACAATTGCTGAAATATTGACCACACAACTACTGTAAACAATGTAACTTTTGACAACAAAAAAATATGTTAATTAATAATGTAAAATTAACAGCCGTACAAAAAGACTCATGTGAAGCCAAATTACAGAGGAGGAACTTCTTGATGCTATTAAAGCCTTTAAGTCTGGGAAAACTCCAGGGCTGGATGACATACCAGTGGAGGTTTGTGGTTGTACTCATTGGTTCTGTGGTTATTAGCATGTTTTAACCACTCCAGGGCTGGATGACATACCAGTGGAGGTTTGTGGTTGTACTCATTGGTTCTGTGGTTATTAGCATGTTTTAACCACTCCAGGGCTGGATGACATACCAGTGGAGGTTTGTGGTTGTACTCATTGGTTCTGTGGTTATTAGCATGTTTTAACCACTCCAGGGCTGGATGACATACCAGTGGAGGTTTGTGGTTGTACTCATTGGTTCTGTGGTTATTAGCATGTTTTAACCACTCCAGGGCTGGATGACATACCAGTGGAGGTTTGTGGTTGTACTCATTGGTTCTGTGGTTATTAGCATGTTTTAACCACTCCAGGGCTGGATGACATACCAGTGGAGGTTTGTGGTTGTACTCATTGGTTCTGTGGTTATTAGCATGTTTTAACCACTCCTATATAAACGGTAGATTATCAGACACTCAACAAGGTCTGATTTCATTATTACTGAAACAGGATACAAGTTGGTAAATATAAAGATCCAGTCCATTAAAAAAACAGAGGCCCCTTACACTTCAGTGTTGTGATGCAACAATTCTAGCAAAATGTATAGCACATAGAATTAAAAAGATACTGTCAGGCCTCCCGAGTGGCGTAGCGGTCTAAGGCTGATGCAGTGCTAGCTGCATCACTACAGATCCTGGTTCAATCCCAGGCTGTCTGGGTGCAGTGCATGTTGACACGGTCGCCAGGTGTACAGTGTTTCCTCTGAAACATTGGCGTGGCTGGCTTTCGGGTTAAGCAAGCATTGTGTCAAAAAGCAGTGCGGTTTGGCGGGGTCATGTTTCGGAGGACACACGGCTCTCGACCATCGACTCACCCGAGTCCATACTGGAGTTGCAGCAATGGGACAAGACTGTAACTACCAACAACAACGAAAACGAGAAAAAAATATTTAAAAAATAAGGTATTGTCGGACATTATTCATTCTAACCAGACAGGTTTTTTACATGGACTAT
This sequence comes from Oncorhynchus gorbuscha, assembly GCF_021184085.1. Taxonomy (NCBI): domain Eukaryota; kingdom Metazoa; phylum Chordata; class Actinopteri; order Salmoniformes; family Salmonidae; genus Oncorhynchus; species Oncorhynchus gorbuscha. The sequence goes on from NC_060176.1 coordinate 84,448,057, forward strand.
ACATTGGAGATAATATAAGGAAAGTACTGGAAACAATGGAACACTATGAAAAAATCTGGGAAACCAGGCCTGGTATTCAAAGCTGACTTTGAAAAGGCCTTTGATAAAGTCCAACTGGAGTTTATATATAAATGCTTGGAAGATTTCAATTTTGTAGAATCTCTTATAAAATGGGTTTAAAATCATTTATAGTAACCTAGCTGTGAAATAGTAAATAATGCCTACTTCTCAGAAAGTTTTAAACTGTTGAGGAGTAAAACAAGGTTGTCCACTATCGGCATAGCTATTTATTATTGTCATTGAAATGTTAGCTATTAAAATCAGATCAAACAATAACATCAAGGGATTAGAGATCCAGGACTTAAAAACAAAGGTGTGATTGTGCTCTGATGATTCATGTTTTCTTTTAAATCCACAATTCAAATCCCTCCACACTCCTCATAGAGGATCTAGAATTTGTTTATTGATTACAACTGAACTATGATCAGGGCACCATATTACGTATTAGATTTAAAAAAAGTACAACTTTTACATTTGTTTTCCAATAAAATGGTCTGACGGGGATGTGGACATACTCTGTATATCCTGAAATAAATTATCTCACTCCAATACATTTTTATAGAACGTTAGCAAAAATAGATCAGATCTTGCTGCCATAGAAAGGTAAATACCTTTCTGTTTGTGGTCAAATCACCCTGATTAACTCTTTAGTCATATCCCAGTTTACCCTGATTAACTCTTTAGTCATATCCCAGTTTACCATTATTTGCTCTAGTCATATCCCAGTTTATCTATTTGCTTATTGTCTTGCCTACACCTAGCGAACAGTTTTTAAAATTATGTGAGAAAACAATATTCCATTTTATTTGGAACGGCAAGCAAGACAAAATTAAATGGCCTATTTATATAATGAATATGAATTCAGAGGGCAGAAATGATTCAATATTAAAGCATTAGACCTCTCACTAAAGGCTTCAGTCATACAAAAGTTCAACTTATATCCAAACAGGTTCTCAGGCAAATCAGTAAGAATGTCTTACCCTATGTTCAAGAATGGCCTTTTTCCCAAATATTCCGAAAAGAAAATCATCCCCCAAATATCGTTATTTTTATTTTAAGTTGGTTGCCATTTCAGTTTAATCTACCAGAAAAGACAGAACAAATAATACAACCAATATTGTGGTGAAACTGAAATATACTAATTGATCATTACAAATAAACATTTGTTTTTGAATTTAATAAAAATATATTACAATCTTCATAAATGATATCATAAATAGGACTGGTGGATTTATGTCACACATGCAGCTAACACAGACATATGGAAATGTCTGCTCTACCCAAAATCACAAACAACTAATTGTGGCATTAGCACAAAAATGGAAGAGGAGAGTGAAAGGAGGAAAAAGTAAGGAGCTTCTCTGTTCTGATAAATAAGAAAAGTATACCGATTCCATGGCAAATGGTTTATGAACTGATACGGAAAACGGATTCAAAACTTCACATTTTTCTATTTAAATTATCATACAAAATTCTTGCAACCAATAGAATGTTATTTATATGGGGGATACAACCTTCCCAGCTCTGCAGACTTTACTGCAAAGAGACAGATACTTATGACTTATTTTCCACTATAATGTGCAAATAAATTCATAAAAAATCCTACAATGTGATTTTCTGGATTTTTTTCTTCTCATTTTGTCTGTCATAGTTGAAGTGTACCTATGCTGACAATTACAGGCCTCTCTCATCTTTTTAAATGGGAGAACTTGCACAATTGGTGGCTGACTAAATACTTTTTTGCCCCACTGTATGTGAACCCTTTGGAATTATCTGGATTTCTGCATAAATTGGTCATAAAGTTTGATCTGATCTTCATCTAGGTCACAACAATAGACAAACACAGTCTGTTAAACTAATAACAGAAAAACAATTATACATTTTCATGTCTTTATTGAACACACCATGTAAACATTCACTGTGCAGGGTGGGAACAAGTATGTGAACCCTTGGATTTAATAACTGGGTGACCGTCCTTTGGAAGCCATAACCACAACCAAACGTTTTCTGTAGTTGCGGATCGGACCTGCACAGCAGTCAGGAGGAAGTTTGGACCATTCCTCTTTACAAAACTGTTTCAGTTCAGAAATATTCTTGTGACGTCTGGTGTGAACTGCTGTCTTGAGGTCATGCACACTGCATCTCAATCGGGTTGAGGTCAGGACTCTGACTGGGCCACTCCAGAAGGTCAGGACTCTGACTGGGCCACTCCAGAAGGTCAGGACTCTGACTGGGCCACTCCAGAAGGTCAGGACTCTGACTGGGCCACTCCAGAAGGTCAGGACTCTGCCACTCAGAAGGTCAGGACCTGACTGGGTCACCAGAAGGTCAGGACACTGACTGGGTCACTCCAGAAGGTCAGGACTCTGACTGGGTCTGACTGGGCCACTCCAGAAGGTCAGGACTCACTGACTGGGTCACTCCAGAAGGTCAGGACTCTGACTGGGCCTCTCCAGAAGGTCAGGACTCTGACTGGGCCACTCCAGAAGGTCAGGACTCTGACTGGGCCACTCCAGAAGGTCAGGACTCTGACTGGGTCACTCCAGAAGGTCAGGACACTGACTGGGTCACTCCAGAAGGTCAGGACTCTGACTGGGCCTCTCCAGAAGGTCAGGACTCTGACTGGGTCACTCCAGAAGGTCAGGACTCTGACTGGGCCACTCCAGAAGGTCAGGACACTGACTGGGTCACTCCAGAAGGTCAGGACACTGACTGGGACTCTGACTCCAGAAGGTCAGGACTCTGACTGGGCCCTCCAGAAGGTCAGGACCAGAAGGTCAGGACACTGACTGGGTCACTCCAGAAGGTCAGGACTCTGACAGAAGGTCAGGACTCTGGCCACTCCAGAAGGTCAGGACTCTGACTGGGCCACTCCAGAAGGTCAGGACACTGACTGGGTCACTCCAGAAGGTCAGGACTCTGACTGGGCCACTCCAGAAGGTGTATTTTCTTCTGTTGAAGCCATTCTGTTGTTGATTTACTTCTGTGTTGTTGTCCTGTTGCATCACCCAACTTCTGTTGAGCTTCATGTGGCAGACAGATAGCCTTACATTCTCATGCAAAATGTCTTGATAAACTTGGGAATTCATTTTTCCATCGATGATAGCAAGCTGTCCAGGCCCTGAGGCAGCAAAGCAGCCCCAAACCATGATGCTCCCTCCACCATACTTTACAGTTGGGATGAGGTTTAGATGTTGGTGTGCTGTGCTTTTTTTTCTCCACACATAGTGTTGTATGTTCCTTCCAAACAACTCAACTGTAGTTTCATCTGTCCACAGAATATTTTGCCAGTAGCGCTATGAAACATCCAGGTGCTCTTTTGCGAACTTCAGACGTGCAGCAATGGGGTTTTTTGGACAGCAGTGGCTTCTACCGTGGTGTCCTCCCATGAGCACCATTCTTGTTTAGTATCTACGTATCGTAGACTCATCAACAGAGCTGTTAGCATGTTCCAGAGATTTCTGTAAGTCTTTAGCTGACACTCTAGGATTCTTCTTAACCTCATTGAGCATTCTGCACAGTGCTCTTGCAGTCCTCTTTGCAGGAAGGCCAGTCCTAGCAACAGTGCTGAACTTTCTCTATTTATATACAATTTGTCTTACCATGGACTGATAAACATCAAGGCTTTTAGAGATACTTTTGTAACCCTTTCCTTTATGCAAGTCAACAATTCTTAATCTTGGGTCTTCTGAGATCTCTTTTGTTCGAGGTATGGTTCACATCAGGCAATGCTTCTTGTGAAAACAAACTCAAATTTTGTGAGTGTTTTTTTATAGGGCAGGGCAACTCTAACCAACATCTCCAATCTCATCTCATTGATTGGACTCCAGATTAGCTGACTCCTGACTCCAGTTAGCTTTTGCAGAAGTCATTAGCCTAGGGGGGTTCACATACTTATTCCAACCTACACTGTGAGTTTTTAAATTATGTATTCAATATAGACAAGAAAAATACAATAATTAGTGTGTTATTAGTTTAATAAGCAGACTGTGTTTGTCTGTTGTTGTGACCAATTTATGCAGAAATCCTGAGTAATACCAAAGGGTTCACATACTTTTTTCTTCTTGCCACTGTATATATATATATATATTGCAAAAATATATATGGGGGATTGGAAGTGATGCAGACAATTACATTAGTCCAACGTTCTAACCACTAGGCTACCCTGCCACCTCTACACTCTAACCACTAGGCTACCCTGCCTCCTCTACACTCTAACCACTAGGCTACCCTGCCGCCTCTACACTCTAACCACTAGGCTACCCTGCCACCTCTACACTCTAACCACTAGGCTACCCTGCCGCCTCTACACTCTAACCACTAGGCTACCCTGCCTCCTCTACACTCTAACCACTAGGCTACCTACCTCCTCTACACTCTAACCACTAGGCTACCCTGCCGCCTCTACACTCTAACCACTAGGCTACCCTGCCGCCTCTACACTCTAACCACTAGGCTACCCTGCCGCCTCTACACTCTAACCACTAGGCTACCCTGCCACCTCTACACTCTAACCACTAGGCTACCCTGCCACCTCTACACTCTAACCACTAGGCTACCCTGCCACCTCTACACTCTAACCACTAGGCTACCTACCTCCTCTACACTCTAACCACTAGGCTACCTACCACCTCTACACTCTAACCACTAGGCTACCCTGCCACCTCTACACTCTAACCACTAGGCTACCCTGCCGTATGAGACCATGAGTAAACATCAAGACTTTGGATACTAGTCAGATACCTTGACCACTTGGTCTACTTCTCTGCTATTCAAATCTAAAATCAGAACAGCAATATCTACTACCAATCACTACTGCTTGGCTTAAGTAAAGACATGTTAAAGTTCTTCTACTACCACAAAAATACTAGTTAAAGCCCCACCAATTTTTCTTAGTGGAAAATTACCATCTAGTTTTCTTTTAATATCTAGAAAAAGACACCGGTGGTGAAAGTGGGTTAAACCTCAGTCTGTTATTTTCTAATTGGAACATTGCAACAGTCTATTCTGAACGGAGGCTAGCTAGGCTGTGTTCCTCTGTTGGCAGTGCTCTGTCTGCACTACACAGCAGACTGCAGCTCAAGGCCTCTGGTCGTCCTGTCTTACCTAATGCTTTCCTGCGTCAAGTGTATCGTGTGTACGGTGGCCCTGCAAGATTTGGATGGTGGACGGTCCCTATCACAGAGACTGTCTCTGCTTCCTGTCTTTACTGCAACAACATACTGGGGCTGCCTTCCAAATGGCTCCCTGTATAGTGCAGTGCTTTAGACCAGAGACCTATGGGGTACAGGGTGCCATATGGGACACAGCCTGCCTTCAGTGGAAGCAGATGTCTCTGGAATCTGAACTTTCATGAAGTTAGAGAGAGAGAGACGTATTTTTGGGGGTCCCATTTTTTTATTTTTTTTTAGCTTCTCTAATTCCCCCAACCCTCCTACACTCTTAGACAAAAAGGGTTCCAAAAGGGTTCTTCGACTGTCCCCGTTGGAAAACCCTTTTACGTTCCAGGTAGAACTCTTTTCGGTTACATGTAGACAACCCTCTGGGGAAAGTAAGAATGATTAAATAGTTTCAAAATGTTGCATGCCTCCGCTCAGATTGCAAGGTGGCCTTTCTCTCCTATTGTAACGATGTACGCTGAGAGGTGGAAAACAAGTTCACAGAGTGAATATATTTCATTAATAAATGGACATGACAGGCTGTAGTCAATACCAAAGACTATCATCTACACTTCCACAGGACAGACTGTAGTCAATACCATAGACTATCATCTACACTTCCACAGGACAGACTGTAGTCAATACCATAGACTATCATCTACACTTCCACAGGACAGACTGTAGTCAATACCATACACTATCATCTACACTTTGGCATGTAGGATCATTATTCATGGACCTTTACATAGACTTATTTATTTTCTTAGCAGAATAGCTCGTGTTTGTTGTTTTTACAAATCAATTGAATTGGCTTTTTGGTTAATGGCCTTTGTGGCCTAGCAGATGGCCTTGGTTTCCTGGCTATTCAATTCACTTTTGCTCGTAGGTTATCATAATTAATCCCAGAGGTACATATGATCACAAAATAGTATATACATACAAATAGGTCCAAGTTAAATCCTAGGCAACAGTAAAAAAACATTACTTTGGAAACTGTTGGAATACCCGTCCATAGTACCAGGACGCTCAGTGGCCATAGTACCAGGACGCTCAGTGACCATAGTACCAGGACGCTCAGTGACCATAGTACCAGGACGCTCAGTGACCATAGTACCAGGACGCTCAGTGACCATAGTACCAGGACGCTCAGTGACCATAGTACCAGGACGCTCAGTGACCATAGTACCAGGATGCTCAGTGACCATAGTACCAGGATGCTCAGTGACCATAGTACCAGGATGCTCAGTGACCATAGTACCAGGACGCTCAGTGACCATAGTACCAGGACGCTCAGTGACCATAGTACCAGGACGCTCAGTGACCATAGTACCAGGACGCTCAGTGACCACAGTACCAGGATGCTCAGTGACCATAGTACCAGGACGCTCAGTGACCATAGTACCAGGATGCTCAGTGACCATAGTACCAGGACGCTCAGTGACCATAGTACCAGGATGCTCAGTGACCATAGTACCAGGACGCTCAGTGACCATAGTACCAGGACGCTCAGTGACCATAGTACCAGGATGCTCAGTGACCATAGTACCAGGACGCTCAGTGACCATAGTACCAGGACGCTCAGTGACCATAGTACCAGGATGCTCAGTGACCATAGTACCAGGACGCTCAGTGACCATAGTACCAGGATGCTCAGTGACCATAGTACCAGGACGCTCAGTGACCACAGTACCAGGACGCTCAGTGACCATAGTACCAGGACGCTCAGTGACCACAGTACCAGGACGCTCAGTGACCACAGTACCAGGACGCTCAGTGACCACAGTACCAGGACGCTCAGTGACCATAGTACCAGGACGCTCAGTGACCACAGTACCAGGACGCTCAGTGACCATAGTACCAGGACGCTCAGTGACCATAGTACCAGGACGCTCAGTGACCATAGTGACCAGTACCAGGACGCTCAGTGACCACAGTACCAGGACGCTCAGTGACCACAGTACCAGGACGCTCAGTGACCACAGTACCAGGACGCTCAGTGACCATAGTACCAGGACGCTCGGTGACCATAGTACCAGGACGCTCAGTGACCACAGTACCAGGACGCTCAGTGACCATAGTACCAGGACGCTCAGTGACCATAGTACCAGGACGCTCAGTGACCATAGTACCAGGACGCTCAGTGACCATAGTACCAGGACGCTCAGTGACCATAGTACCAGGACGCTCAGTGACCATAGTACCAGGATGCTCAGTGACCATAGTACCAGGACGCTCAGTGACCATAGTACCAGGATGCTCAGTGACCATAGTACCAGGACGCTCAGTGACCATAGTACCAGGACGCTCAGTGACCACAGTACCAGGACGCTCAGTGACCACAGTACCAGGACGCTCAGTGACCATAGTACCAGGACGCTCAGTGACCACAGTACCAGGACGCTCAGTGACCATAGTACCAGGACGCTCAGTGACCATAGTACCAGGACGCTCAGTGACCATAGTACCAGGACGCTCAGTGACCATAGTACCAGGACGCTCAGTGGCCGTAGCACCAGGACGCTCAGTGGCCATAGTACCAGGACGCTCAGTGACCATAGTACCAGGACGCTCAGTGACCATAGTACCAGGACGCTCAGTGACCATAGTACCAGGACGCTCAGTGACCATAGTACCAGGACGCTCAGTGGCCATAGTACCAGGACGCTCAGTGACCATAGTACCAGGACGCTCAGTGACCATAGTACCAGGACGCTCAGTGACCATAGTACCAGGACGCTCAGTGACCATAGTACCAGGACGCTCAGTGACCATAGTACCAGGAAGCTCAGTGACCATAGTACCAGGACGCTCAGTGACCATAGTACCAGGACGCTCAGTGACCATAGTACCAGGACGCTCAGTGACCATAGTACCAGGACGCTCAGTGACCACAGTACCAGGATGCTCAGTGACCATAGTACCAGGACGCTCAGTGACCATAGTACCAGGATGCTCAGTGACCATAGTACCAGGACGCTCAGTGACCATAGTACCAGGATGCTCAGTGACCATAGTACCAGGACGCTCAGTGACCATAGTACCAGGACGCTCAGTGACCATAGTACCAGGATGCTCAGTGACCATAGTACCAGGACGCTCAGTGACCATAGTACCAGGACGCTCAGTGACCATAGTACCAGGATGCTCAGTGACCATAGTACCAGGACGCTCAGTGACCATAGTACCAGGATGCTCAGTGACCATAGTACCAGGACGCTCAGTGACCACAGTACCAGGACGCTCAGTGACCATAGTACCAGGACGCTCAGTGACCATAGTACCAGGACGCTCAGTGACCACAGTACCAGGACGCTCAGTGACCACAGTACCAGGACGCTCAGTGACCATAGTACCAGGACGCTCAGTGACCACAGTACCAGGACGCTCAGTGACCATAGTACCAGGACGCTCAGTGACCATAGTACCAGGACGCTCAGTGACCATAGTACCAGGACGCTCAGTGACCACAGTACCAGGACGCTCAGTGACCACAGTACCAGGACGCTCAGTGACCACAGTACCAGGACGCTCAGTGACCATAGTACCAGGACGCTCAGTGACCATAGTACCAGGACGCTCGGTGACCATAGTACCAGGACGCTCGGTGACCACAGTACCAGGACGCTCAGTGACCATAGTACCAGGACGCTCAGTGACCACAGTACCAGGACGCTCAGTGACCATAGTACCAGGACGCTCAGTGACCATAGTACCAGGACGCTCAGTGACCATAGTACCAGGACGCTCAGTGACCATAGTACCAGGACGCTCAGTGACCATAGTACCAGGACGCTCAGTGACCATAGTACCAGGACGCTCAGTGACCATAGTACCAGGACGCTCAGTGACCATAGTACCAGGACGCTCAGTGACCATAGTACCAGGACGCTCAGTGACCATAGTACCAGGATGCTCAGTGACCATAGTACCAGGACGCTCAGTGACCACAGTACCAGGACGCTCAGTGACCATAGTACCAGGACGCTCAGTGACCATAGTACCAGGACGCTCAGTGACCACAGTACCAGGACGCTCAGTGACCACAGTACCAGGACGCTCAGTGACCATAGTACCAGGACGCTCAGTGACCACAGTACCAGGACGCTCAGTGACCACAGTACCAGGACGCTCAGTGACCATAGTACCAGGACGCTCAGTGACCATAGTACCAGGACGCTCAGTGACCACAGTACCAGGACGCTCAGTGACCACAGTACCAGGACGCTCAGTGACCACAGTACCAGGACGCTCGGTGACCATAGTACCAGGACGCTCAGTGACCATAGTACCAGGACGCTCGGTGACCATAGTACCAGGACGCTCGGTGACCACAGTACCAGGACGCTCAGTGACCATAGTACCAGGACGCTCAGTGACCACAGTACCAGGACGCTCAGTGACCATAGTACCAGGACGCTCAGTGACCATAGTACCAGGACGCTCAGTGACCATAGTACCAGGACGCTCAGTGACCATAGTACCAGGACGCTCAGTGACCACAGTACCAGGACGCTCAGTGACCATAGTACCAGGACGCTCAGTGACCATAGTACCAGGACGCTCAGTGACCATAGTACCAGGACGCTCAGTGACCATAGTACCAGGACGCTCAGTGACCATAGTACCATGATGCTCAGTAACCATAGTACCAGGATGCTCAGTGACCATAGTACCAGGATGCTCAGTGACCATAGTACCTGAAGGCTCAGTGACCATAGTACCAGAAGGCTCAGTGACCATAGTACCAGGACGCTCAGTGACCATAGATATTGTTACAGTGACCCTTTTAGAAAAACGACGTGTGTACCTCTAATCATTTGATATCAATGAGATGGGCACATGACATAGTAACAGACAATCTAATGTATATGTGTACAAAATGACCAAGTGGAGACCTGGTTGGCAGGACAAATCACGTAAGAAATGGTCCCATATCAAACTCTTGGTTCAGACCTTCAGGACTCTTGGTGGACTAATGGTGAATCCAATACAATTCTCTCCTCAGTTATAGATGATCAGTATCTCCTCCTCTCCTGTGAGTCTGAACATGTTCCATACCAATGTATCTCAGAGAGCTGATGTTGTGACGAGCCTCCATGAAATGCTCAGCAAACAGGGTTTCTCTGGTCAGAGGTCCTGATGTTACTGCTGTGTTCTGTTATCTTTGTTTCTCTGGTCAGAGGTCCTGATGTTACTGCTGTGTTCTGTTATCTTTGTTTCTCTGGTCAGAGGTCCTGATGTTACTGCTGTGTTCTGTTATCTTTGTTTCTCTGGTCAGAGGTCCTGATGTTACTGCTGTGTTCTGTTATCTTTGTTTCTCTGGTCAGAGGTCCTGATGTTACTGCTGTGTTCTGTTATCTTTGTTTCTCTGGTCAGAGGTCCTGATGTTACTGCTGTGTTCTGTTATCTTTGTTTCTCTGGTCAGAGGTCCTGATGTTACTGCTGTGTTCTGTTATCTTTGTTTCTCTGGTCAGAGGTCCTGATGTTACTGCTGTGTTCTGTTATCTTTGTTTTTCTGGTCATTGGTCCTGATGTTACTGCTGTGTTCTGTTATCTTTGTTTCTCTGGTCAGAGGTCCTGATGTTACTGCTGTGTTCTGTTATCTTTGTTTCTCTGGTCAGAGGTCCTGATGTTACTGCTGTGTTCTGTTATCTTTGTTTCTCTGGTCAGAGGTCCTGATGTTACTGCTGTGTTCTGTTATCTTTGTTTCTCTGGTCAGAGGTCCTGATGTTACTGCTGTGTTCTGTTATCTTTGTTTCTCTGGTCAGAGGTCCTGATGTTACTGCTGTGTTCTGTTATCTTTGTTTCTCTGGTCAGAGGTCCTGATGTTACTGCTGTGTTCTGTTATCTTTGTTTCTCTGGTCAGAGGTCCTGATGTTACTGCTGTGTTCTGTTATCTTTGTTTCTCTGGTCAAGGGTCCTGATATTACTGCTGTGATTTGTTTTCAGAGCTCGTTTCATTGTTCCTACACAGCATAGACCACAAATACACTTGATCAGGTATATCACGTTGTTTGTAGAACACGTAATGATACCCTTAATCTTAATGGTCTTCCCTGTGATGGGGGGCCTTCCCTGTGATGGGGTGTCTTCCCTGTGATGGGGTGTCTTCCCTGAGATGGGGGGCCTTCCCTGTGATAGGGGGCCTTCCCTGTGATGGGGGGTCTTCCCTGTGATAGGGGGTCTTCCCTGTGATGGGGGGCCTTCCCTGTGATAGGGGGCCTTCCCCGTGATAGGAGGTCTTCCACGTCCGCGGTGCTGCTGAACCCTGTTGGACCATTCAGGGTTTCCTCTTCACCCTTGTTTGCGTCCCAAAAAATATCCACGCCCATGGGATTCATCGCTGTAATACTCAATCCACAGACAGCTGATCGTCCTCGTAGTGGCAGACCATGTGTAACAACACCTGCACAGGATCGGGACATCCGAACATCACACCTGTGGGACAGGTACAGGATGGCAACAACAACAACTGCCCAAGTTACATCAGGAATGCACAGTCCCTCCATCAGTGCTCAGACTGTCCACAAAGACTGAGAGAGGCTGGAATGAGGGCTTGTAGGCCTGTTGTAAGGCAGGTCCTCACCAGACATCACCGGCAACAACGTTGTCTATGTAAACCCACCATCGCTGGACAACAGACAGGACTGGTGAAGAGTGCGTTTCACGGACGAGTCGCGGTTTTGTCTCACCAGGGGTGAGCGTTACACAGAGGCCTGTACTCTGGAGCGGAATCGATTTGGAGGTGGAGGGTCCGTCATGGTCTGGGGCGGTGTGTCACAGCATCATCGGACTGAGCTTGTTGTCATTGCAGGCAATCTCTGGTTATGATAGTCTAGTCTAATGTAGTGTTCACTCTCTGGTTATGATAGTCAGCACCTCACACCAAATAGGAAACAGACTCCTGTCTGCTACTCTACTCCAACAGCACCTCACACCAAATAGGATACAGACTCCTGTCTGCTACTCTACTCCAACAGCACCTCACACCAAATAGGAAACAGACTCCTGTCTGCTACTCTACTCCAACAGCACCTCACACCAAATAGGAAACAGACTCCTGTCTGCTACTCTACTCCAACAGCACCTCACACCAAATAGGAAACAGACTCCTGTCTGCTACTCTACTCCAACAGCACCTCACACCAAATAGGATACCGACTCCTGTCTGCTACTCTACTCCAACAGCACCTCACACCAAATAGGAAACAGACTCCTGTCTGCTACTCTACTCCAACAGCACCTCACACCAAATAGGAAACAGACTCCTGTCTGCTACTCTACTCCAACAGCACCTCACACCAAATAGGAAACAGACTCCTGTCTGCTACTCTACTCCAACAGCACCTCACACCAAATAGGAAACAGACTCCTGTCTGACTACTCTACTCAACAACAGCACCTCACACCAAATAGGAAACAGACTCCTGTCTGCTACTCTACTAGTATAGAATATAGACCTGTTCAACACCCAACAACAGCACCACCTCACACCAAATAGGATACCGACTCCTGTATGCTACTCTACTCCAACAGCACCTCACATCAAATAGGATACAGACTCCTGTATCCTACTCTACTCCAACAGCACCTCACACCAAATAGGATACCGACTCCTGTATGCTACTCTACTCCAACAGCACCTCACATCAAATAGGATACAGACTCCTGTATCCTACTCTACTCCAACAGCACCTCACACCAAATAGGATACCGACTCCTCCCCCTTGCGCTGTGGTTCCTTGCTTTCCTTTTATGTTAATGGGCTAAGTCACCTTGTTTAATACCCAGCTGTTAAATAACCGCTTCAGCTGGAAGACTGGATGATGTAATAGCCTGCTATGTATAGAATATAGACATGTTCAACATGACTGGTATAGAATATAGACCTGTTCAACATGACTGGTATAGAATATAGATCTGTTCAACATGACTGGTATAGAATATAGACCTGTTCAACATGACTGGTATAGAATATAGATCTGTTCAACATGACTAGTATAGAATATAGACCTGTTCAACATGACTGGTATAGAAGTTCAACATGACTAGTATAGAATATAGACCTATTCACCATGACTAGTGTAGAATATAGACCTGTTCAACATGACTAGTATAGAATATAGATCTGTTCAACATGACTAGTATAGAATATAGATCTGTTCAACATGACTGGTGTAGAATATAGACCTGTTCAACATGACTAGTATAGAAGTTCTACATGACTAGTATAGAATATAGACCTGTTCAACATGACTAGTATAGAAGTTCAACATGACTAGTATAGAATACTGTTCAACATGACTAGTATAGAATATAGACCTTTTCAACATAACTAGTATGGAAGTTCAACATGACTAGTATAGAATATAGACCTGTTCAACATGACTGGTATAGAAGTTCAACATGACTAGTATAGAATATAGACCTGTTCAACATGACTAGTATAGAATATAGACCTGTTCAACAGGACTAGTGTAGAATATAGACCTTTTCAACATAACTAGTATAGAAGTTTAACATGACTAGTATAGAAGTTCAACATGACTAGTATAGAATATAGACCTGTTCAACATGACTAGTATATAATATAGATCTGTTCAACATGACTAGTATAGAAGTTCTACATGACTAGTATAGAATATAGACCTGTTCAACATGACTGGTATAGAAGTTCAACATGACTAGTATAGAATATAGACCTATTCAACATGACTAGTATATAATATAGATCTGTTCAACATGACTGGTATAGAATATAGACCTGTTCAACATGACTAGTGTAGAATATAGATCTGTTCAACATGACTAGTATAGAATATAGACCTGTTCAACATGACTGGTATAGAAGTTCAACATGACTAGTATAGAATATAGACCTGTTCAACATGACTAGTATAGAATATAGACCTGTTCAACATGACTAGTGTAGAATATAGATCTGTTCAACATGACTGGTATAGAATATAGACCTGTTCAACATGACTAGTATAGAATATAGATCTGTTCAACATGACTAGTATAGAATATAGACCTGTTCAACATGACTAGTATAGAATATAGATCTGTTCAACATGACTAGTATAGAATATAGACCTGTTCAACATGACTGGTATAGAAGTTCAACATGACTAGTATAGAATATAGACCTGTTCAACATGACTAGTGTAGAATATAGACCTGTTCAACATGACTAGTGTAGAATATAGACCTGTTCAACATGACTAGTATAGAATATAGATCTGTTCAACATGACTAGTATAGAATATAGACCTGTTCAACATGACTAGTATAGAATATAGATCTGTTCAACATGACTAGTATAGAATATAGATCTGTTCAACATGACTAGTATAGAATATAGACCTGTTCAACATGACTAGTATAGAATATAGATAGAAATATAACACTACTATTACTAATTATCTGTAGAAACCAATTAGGAAGTTGTATTATTTAATTAACTAACACTTTCTATTTGTTCCTAGCTTCTACAACTGGGAGACCCAGGTGTCCACGTCCAATGTCAGCGCTAACTACCAGGTGATCGCTGAGAACTCCAGTGGTCTGCTGTTTAAGAACAAGACAGACAGAAAGATTCTCAATGTGGACCCTAAGGTAGGCTATGTGATGTGATGGTGTTGCGTTCTCCTCTGGTCTATGTTTCCCAGACAGAGAGACAGAGAGAGAGAGAGAGAGAGAGAGAGAGAGAGAGAGAGAGAGAGAGAGAGAGAGAGAGAGAGAGAGAGAGAGAGAGAGAGAGAGAGAGAGAGAGAGAGAGAGAGAGAGAGAGAGAGAGAGAGAGAGAGAGAGAGAGAGAGAGAGAGACAGAGAGACAGAGAGAGAGAGAGACAGAGAGAGAGAGACAGAGAGAGAGAGAGAGAGAAGGTGCTGCTGTCAGACAGACAGATTTAGGTCCCCTGCTGACTGTCAGACAGACAGACAGACAGACAGACAGACAGACAGACAGACAGACAGACAGACAGACAGACAGACAGACAGACAGACAGACAGACAGACAGACAGACAGACAGACAGACAGACAGACAGACAGACAGACAGACAGACAGACAGAGTTAGGTCTCCTGCTGACTGTAAGACAGACAGACAGAGTTAGGTCTCCTGCTGACTGTCAGACAGACAGACAGACAGAGTTAGGTCCCCTGCTGACTGTCAGACAGACAGACAGAGTTAGGTCCCCTGTTGACTGTCAGACAGACAGACAGAGTTAGGTCCCCTGCTGACTGTCGTTAACCTGTTGCGACGAGCCATCCCGGATCCGGGATCGTGAATACAGCCTCAAGCTCATTACCATAACGCAACGTTAACTATTCATGAAAATCGCAAATGAAATGAAATCAATATGCTAGCTCTCAAGCTTAGATTTTTGTTAACAACACTGTCATCTCAGATTTTCAAATTATGCTTCTCAACCATTGCAAAACAAGCATTTGTGTAACACTATTGATAGCTAGCGTAGCATTTAGTGTAGCATTTAGCATTAGCATTCAGCAGGCAACATTTTCACAAAAACCAGAAAAACATTCAAATAAAATCATTTACCTTTGAAGAACAGATGTTGTCAATGAGGAGACTCTCAGTTAGATAGCAAATGTTCCGTTTTTACAAAAATATTATTTGTTTAGGACAAATCGCTCCGTTTTCTGCGTCACGTTTAGCTACGAAAGAAAGGATTGTGTAAATCTAGCCGCAAGCTCATTAGCATAATGCAACGTTAACTATTCATGAAAATCGCAAATGAAATTAAATAAATCTATTTGCTCTCAAGCTTAGCCTTTTGTTAACAACACTGTCATCTCAGATTTTCAAAAATATGCTTCTCAACCATTGCAAAACAAGCATTTGTGTAACACTATTGATAGCCTAGCATAGTATTATACCTGACATTCAGCAAGCAACATTTTCACAAAAACCAGAAAAACATTCAAATAAAATCATTTACCTTTCAAGAACTTTGAAGAACTTCATATGTTTTCAATGAGGAGACTCTCAGTTAGATAGCAAATGTTCAGTTTTTACAAAAAGATTATTTGTGTTGACAAATCGCTCCGTTTTCTTCATCACGTTTGGGTAAGAAAAAAACAAACAAATATTAAGTCATTAAAATGCGAACATTTTTCCAAATTAACTCCATAATATCGACAGAAACATGGCAAACCGATGTTTAGAATCAATCCTCAAGGTGTTTTTCACATATCTATCGACGATAAAATCCTTCGTGGCAGTTGACTTTCTCTTCTGAAGAAATGGAACGCGCATGGACCTACAGATTACGCAATAATTTCGACAGACCCCTGGTAAATGTAGTCTCTTATGGTCAATCTTCCAATGATATGCCTACAAATACGTCACAATGCTGCAGACATCTTGGACGAACGGCAGAGAGCATAAGCTCGTTCACGGCACATTCACAGCCATATAAGGAGACGATAGTTTACATTTACATTTAAGTCATTTAGCAGACGCTCTTATCCAGAGCGACTTACAAATTGGTGCATTCACCTTATGACATCCAGTGGAACAGTCACTTTACAATAGTGCATCTAAACTTATCCTATCCTAGGTATTCCTTAAAGAGGTGGGGTTTCAGGTGTCTCCGGAAGGTGGTGATTGACTCCGCTGTCCTGGCGTCGTGAGGGAGTTTGTTCCACCATTGGGGGGGGGACATAGCTTCAAAAATTCAGCTCATTTCCTGTTTGAGGTTACATCTTGGTTTCGCCTGTAGCATCATTTCTGGGGCACTCACAGATAATATCTTTGCAGTTTTGAAAACGTCAGAGTGTTTTTTTTCCAAAGCTGCCAATTATATGCATAGTCGAGCATCTTTTCGTGACAAAATATTGCGCTTAAAACGGGCATGTTTTTTTTAAAATAATAATGACATAGCGCCCCCATAGGTTGAAGAGGTTAAACACTGAACAGGGTCCTACAAGGTAACTCCACCCTAATCCACTGTCTGCTAGTTCTGGGTGTTAACGTAGATCTCTTTCCTCTGCTGGGGGCAGAGTGGGAAGGGAAGGATCTTTGTGGAGCAGCTATTTTGAACATGAGTTGCAAACTGAGCTTCAGAGACATGTTGAGTTCTGCTGTGTTGTTGAGTTCTGCTGTTAAGGGGCGAAATCAAAATCGCTCCAACTGCGGTTGAGCACCGCCCAGCCCCGACCAGAGCAACGCAGAGTAGAGCAGACCAGGCTGCTTATTAAAACACTAGAGGCCCTGGAAGCCAGACAGAGCAACCAGCAACCACCCACATGTCCAGAACCCAGCCCTGTCCTGAACAGCATGGCACTGCCCCAGCCCAGCTCAACCCAGCCCAGTTCAACCCAGCAAAGCACAGACCCAGCCGTGGCAAAGCACAGACCCAGCCGTGGCAAAGCACAGACCCAGCCGTGGCAAAGCACAGACCCAGCCGTGGCAAAGCACAGACCCAGCCGTGGCAAAGCACAGACCCAGCCGTGGCAAAGCACAGACCCAGCCGTGGCAAAGCACAGACCCAGCCGTGGTGATGATTATAGAATGTTTGCCTGATGTTGCAAGAACCTTCCCAGATCACATGTTGTATGTTCTTTAAAGGTTCCCAGATCACATGTGAACTCAGAAAGGCTGTTCTGTCAACCTTCTGTCAACATGGGAACCTTTAAAGAACTCAGAAAGGCTGTTCTGTCAACATGGGAACCTTTAAAGAACTCAGAAAGGCTGTTCTGTCAACATGGGAACCTTTAAAGAACTCAGAAAGGCTGTTCTGTCAACCTTCTGTCAACATGGGAACCTTTAAAGAACTCAGAAAGGCTGTTCTGTCAACATTCTGTCAACATGGGAACGTTTAAAGAACATACAACATGTGATCTGGGAACCTTTAAAGACCTCAGAAAGACTGTTCTGTCAACATTCTGTCAACATCAAAGAAACGTTTTGTGCACCCTGATACAAACATTATGAATATCAGCAGAACTGGACCGTTTGTGTTTTGGGAATCCATCTCTATTCATATCTTCACCACGTTGCTTAAATAAGCATTCTGGGTGCCTCACCTGGTGTTCCTACCATCTGTAGACCTCACCTGGTGTTTGTTTCCTCTGTAGACCTCACCTGGTGTTTGTTTCCTCTGTAGACCTCACCTGGTGATCCTACCATCTGTAGACCTCACCTGGTGTTTGTTTCCTCTGTAGACCTCACCTGGTGATCCTACCATCTGTAGGCCTCACCTGGTGTTCCTACCATCTGTAGACCTCACCTGGTGTTTGTTTCCTCTGTAGACCTCACCTGGTGTTTGTTTCCTCTGTAGGCCTCACCTGGTGTTTGTTTCCTCTGTAGACCTCACCTGGTGTTTGTTTCCTCTGTAGACCTCACCTGGTGTTCCTACCATCTGTAGGCCTCACCTGGTGTTTGTTTCCTCTGTAGACCTCACCTGATGTTTGTTTCCTCTGTAGGCCTCACCTGGTGTTTGTTTCCTCTGTAGGCCTCACCTGGTGTTTGTTTCCTCTGTAGACCTCACCTGGTGTTTGTTTCCTCTGTAGACCTCACCTGGTGTTCCTACCATCTGTAGGCCTCACCTGGTGTTTGTTTCCTCTGTAGACCTCACCTGGTGTTTGTTTCCTCTGTAGACCTCACCTGGTGTTTGTTTCCTCTGTAGGCCTCACCTGGTGTTTGTTTCCTCTGTAGGCCTCACCTGGTGTTTGTTTCCTCTGTAGGCCTCACCTGGTGTTTGTTTCCTCTGTAGGCCTCACCTGGTGTTTGTTTCCTCTGTAGACCTCACCTGGTGTTTGTTTCCTCTGTAGGCCTCACCTGGTGTTTGTTTCCTCTGTAGGCCTCACCTGGTGTTTGTTTCCTCTGTAGGCCTCACCTGGTGTTTGTTTCCTCTGTAGGCCTCACCTGGTGTTTGTTTCCTCTGTAGACCTCACCTGGTGATCCTGCCATCTGTAGGCCTCACCTGGTGTTTGTTTCCTCTGTAGACCTCACCTGGTGATCCTGCCATCTGTAGGCCTCACCTGGTGTTTGTTTCCTCTGTAGGCCTCACCTGGTGTTTGTTTCCTCTGTAGACCTCACCTGGTGTTTGTTTCCTCTGTAGACCTCACCTGGTGTTTGTTTCCTCTGTAGACCTCACCTGGTGTTTGTTTCCTCTGTAGACCTCACCTGGTGTTTGTTTCCTCTGTAGACCTCACCTGGTGTTTGTTTCCTCTGTAGACCTCACCTGGTGTTTGTTTCCTCTGTAGGCCTCACCTGGTGTTTGTTTCCTCTGTAGACCTCACCTGGTGTTTGTTTCCTCTGTAGGCCTCACCTGGTGTTTGTTTCCTCTGTAGACCTCACCTGGTGTTTGTTTCCTCTGTAGACCTCACCTGGTGTTTGTTTCCTCTGTAGACCTCACCTGGTGTTTGTTTCCTCTGTAGACCTCACCTGGTGTTTGTTTCCTCTGTAGACCTCACCTGGTGTTTGTTTCCTCTGTAGACCTCACCTGGTGTTTGTTTCCTCTGTAGACCTCACCTGGTGTTTGTTTCCTCTGTAGGCCTCACCTGGTGTTTGTTTCCTCTGTAGACCTCACCTGGTGTTTGTTTCTCTCTGTAGACCTCACCTGGTGTTTGTTTCCTCTGTAGAGACCTCACCTGGTGTTTGTTTCCTCTGTAGACCTCACCTGGTGTTTGTTTCCTCTGTAGACCTCACCTGGTGTTTGTTTCCTCTGTAGGCCTCACCTGGTGTTTGATCCTGCCACCTGGTGTTTGTTTCTGACCTAGGCCTCACCTGGTGTTTGTTTCCTCTGTAGACCTCACCTGGTGTTTGTTTCCTCTGTAGACCTCACCTGGTGTTTCCTTCCATCTGTAGGCCTCACCTGGTGTTTGTTTCCTCTGTAGACCTCACCTGGTGTTTGTTTCCTCTGTAGACCTCACCTGGTGTTTGTTTCCTCTGTAGACCTCACCTGGTGTTTGTTTCACCTGGTGTTTGTTTCCTCTGTAGACCTCACCTGGTGTTTGTTTCCTCTGTAGACCTCACCTGGTGTTTGTTTCCTCTGTAGACCTCACCTGGTGTTTGTTTCCTCTGTAGGCCTCACCTGGTGTTTGTTTCCTCTGTAGACCTCACCTGGTGTTTGTTTCCTCTGTAGGCCTCACCTGGTGTTTGTTTCCTCTGTAGACCTCACCTGGTGTTTGTTTCCTCTGTAGGCCTCACCTGGTGTTTGTTTCCTCTGTAGACCTCACCTGGTGTTTGTTTCCTCTGTAGGCCTCACCTGGTGTTTGTTTCCTCTGTAGACCTCACCTGGTGTTTGTTTCCTCTGTAGACCTCACCTGGTGTTTGTTTCCTCTGTAGGCCTCACCTGGTGTTTGTTTCCTCTGTAGACCTCACCTGGTGTTTGTTTCCTCTGTAGACCTCACCTGGTGTTTGTTTCCTCTGTAGACCTCACCTGGTGTTTGTTTCACCTCTGTAGACCTCACCTGGTGTTTGTTTCCTCTGTAGGCCTCACCTGGTGTTTGTTTCCTCTGTAGACCTCACCTGGTGTTTGTTTCCTCTGTAGACCTCACCTGGTGTTTGTTTCCTCTGTAGACCTCACCTGGTGTTTGTTTCCTCTGTAGACCTCACCTGGTGTTTGTTTCCTCTGTAGGCCTCACCTGGTGTTCCTACCATCTGTAGGCCTCACCTGGTGTTTGTTTCCTCTGTAGACCTCACCTGGTGTTTGTTTCCTCTGTAGGCCTCACCTGGTGTTTGTTTCCTCTGTAGACCTCACCTGGTGTTTGTTTCCTCTGTAGGCCTCACCTGGTGTTTGTTTCCTCTGTAGACCTCACCTGGTGTTTGTTTCCTCTGTAGGCCTCACCTGGAGACAACTCGTCCAGGACGCCCCTCCAGTCTGAACTCTACAGCCAAGTCGTCATCTATGACCACATCACCAGGAGGACCTAGCCAATCACCTCTCACTGTTTCCTCCCACCACATCACCAGGAGGACCTAGCCAATCACCTCTCACTGTTTCCTCCCACCACATCACCAGGAGGACCTAGCCAATCACCTCTCACTGTCTCCTCCCTGCTACCACTACCTCACACTGCTATTAAACACATACTGGAAGTCACTGGAAGCCTCTAGTGTGATGTAATAAAAGTTGTCCCCCCATCAAAGCGGTGCTCTTTCTCCTGTCTCTTTCTATAAGCCTCTCCACCTGGGTGTGGGGTCTGAGGACTGGTGACAGTGCAGCCTAACTATCCTGTAGGGTGCTGTGCTACACACTGAATGTGAAAAACCCAAACAACAACAGAACAGACCGTCAGACCTTATGGTAGACTTTACCTCTGATAGAGTCTCATCATGTCTACAGACCTTATGGTAGACTTTACCTCTGATAGAGTCTCATCATGTCTACAGACCTTATGGTAGACTTTACCTCTGATAGAGTCTCATCATGTCTACAGACCTTATGGTAGACTTTACCTCTGATAGAGTCTCATCATGTCTACAGACCTTATGGTAGACTTTACCTCTGATAGTCTCATCTTGAATCATGTCTACAGACCTTATGGTAGACTTTACCTCTGATAGAGTCTCATCTTGAATCATGTCTACAGACCTTATGGTAGACTTTACCTCTGATAGTCTCATCTTGAATCATGTCTACAGACCTTATGGTAGACTTTACCTCTGATAGAGTCTCATCTTGAATCATGTCTACAGACCTTATGGTAGACTTTACCTCTGATAGTCTCATCTTGAATCATGTCTACAGACCTTATGGTAGACTTTACCTCTGATAGAGTCTCATCTTGAATCATGTCTACAGACCTTATGGTAGACTTTACCTCTGATAGTCTCATCTTGTCTACACCAAGTCAGATGTTGTGATCATGATCAAGTCTATCCCAAGTTAGAGCTAGTTCATCAATATATAAAAAATAAGAAAAAAATAAATGGAGGAACCTATTCAACAAAGAACGGGTGTAATATTTTATAAAAATAAAGCGAACTGGATGGAATATTGGGGAAAAATTACCCAAATAATTTTTTAATCTTCAACATAGAAATGCTACCAAAAATAATTTACTAAAACTTGTTACAAATAATGGAGTCACCCATGATTCACCAAATGATATTTTGAAAGAGGAAGTAAAGTTCTTTAAGCATGTTTTGCAGGTTCAGACAGGTTTTTTACATAGTCAATACATTGGAGATAATAAACCCAGCAAAAAAAACAAAAGGTCCTCTCACTGTCAACTGCGTTTATTTTCAGCAAACTTAACATGTGTACATATTTGTATGAACATAACAAGATTTTACAACTGAGACATAAACGGGAAAAAGTTCCACAGACATGTGAGTAACAGAAATGTAATAATGTGTCCCTGAACAAAGGGGGGGTCAAAATCAAAAGTAACAGTCAGTATCTGGTGTGGCCACCAGCTGCATTAAGTACTGCAGTGGATCTCCTCCTCATGGATTGCACCAGATCTGCCAGTTCTTGCTGTGAGATGTCACCCCACTCTTCCACCAAGGCACCTGCAAGTTTCCTGACATTTCTGTGGGGAATGGCCCTAGCTCTCACCCTCCGATCCAACAGGTCCCAGACGTGCTCAATGGGTTTGAGATCCGGGCTCTTCGCTGGCCATGGCAGAACAAGCACATTCCTGAAATCATGCACAGAACGAGCAGCATGGCTGGTGGCATTGTCATGCTGGGGGGTCATGTCAGGATGAGCCTGCGGGAAGGGTACCACGTGAGGGAGGAGGATGTCTTCCCTGTAACCAAAATTACAACAGTACCTCAAAAATGGAAGAGGAAAAATATTGAAGCAACATCTCAAGGCACCAGTCAGGAAGTTAAAGCTTGGTCACAAAAGGGTCTTCCAAATGGACAATGACCCCAAGCATACTTCCAAAATTGAGGCAAACTGGCTTAAGGACAACAAAGTCAAATTATTGGAGTGGCCATCACAAAGCCCAGACTTCAATCCCATAGAAAATTTGTGGGCAGAACTGAAACAGCATGTGCAGGCAATGAGGCCTACAAACCTGACTCAGTTACACCAGCTCTGTCAGGAGGAATGGGCCAAAATTCACCCAACTTATTGTGAGAAGCTTGTGGAAGGCTACCCAAAACGTTTGAACCAGGTTAAACAATTTAAAGGCAATGCTACCAAATACTAATTGAGTGTATGTAAACTTCTGACCCACTGGGAATGTGATGAAATAAATAAAAGCTGAAATAAATCATTCTCTCAACTATTACTCTGACATTTCACATTCTTAAAATAAATTGGTGATCCTAACTGACCTAAGAAAGGGGATTTTTACTAGAATTAAATGTCAGGAATTGTGGAAAAAAAACTGATTTTAAATGTATTTGGCTAAGGTGTATGTAAACCTCTGACTTCAACTGTATATATATATATTTGCAAGAAGATATATGGAGGATTGGAAATGATGCAGACAATTACATTAGTGGAAGCTACAACCTATCTGCAATATTAAAGGTGATCCACCCCTTAAAAAAATTATTATAATAATACTTTTAAAAAATACCCCCCAAAAATGATATAAAAATCATCAGAATATATTTGAAACTGTTATGTAGGTTTTGTCAGGCAGACAGACAGCTGGTGAGCTTGGTCTCCTGTCCCTGTTCAGACGCAGGTAGACCTGGTGGCCTCGTGTTATGATGTTGGGATGCAGTTTACACTAACTCTGCTCTGATGTTGCAGTCAGTGTGTTGTGAGTGCAGCCGGTCAGGGTGTTGTGAGTGCAGCCGGTCAGTGTGTTGTGAGTGCAGCCGGTCAGTGTGTTGTGAGTGCAGCCGGTCAGTGTGTTGTGAGTGCAGCCGGTCAGGGTGTTGTGAGAGCAGCCGGTCAGGGTGTTGTGAGAGCAGCCGGTCAGGGTGTTGTGAGAGCAGCCGGTCAGGGTGTTGTGAGAGCAGCCGGTCAGGGTGTTGTGAGTGCTGCCGGTCAGTGTGTTGTGAGTGCAGCCGGTCAGTGTGTTTAGTTTCACCCTGCTATGAGGCCTGGGGGCAACTCAACTCTACTTTAGGTCCACCCTGCTATGAGGCCTGGGGGCTACTCCACTCTACCTTAGTTTCACCCTGCTATGAGGCCTGGGGGCTACTCCACTCTACCTTAGTTTCACCCTGCTATGAGGCCTAGGGGCTACTCCACTCTACCTTAGTTCCACCCTGCTATGAGGCCTGGGGGCTACTCCACTCTACCTTAGTTTCACCCTGCTATGAGGCCTGGGGGCTACTCCACTCTACCTTAGTTTCACCCTGCTCTCTACATGTTTACAGCTGTTTGTCTAAACAAATGAAAAAGACGTAAGAGGTCTGAGAGACTGGGGGGGGTCTGCTGTAACCCCTCAGGCTGCAGTAGTAGATGTGAAGAATGCTGCCTGCCCCGTCTCCACAAAAAGAAAGGAAGCAAAGGGAATGGGCTCCTCCTCCTTCCTTCCTTCCCAGATGCCAGGCAGATCGAGCCTGAGTCCCACACAGCACCCTATTCCCTTTATAGTGCTTTTGAACAGGATACCGTTTGGGACGGACCACTGGTTTACTGGCTACATCAAAGCCCTCTATCATTTACAAATCACTCATTCAATGACTATTTCCAGTCCACAGAGAAAGAGAACGGGGAGTTTACAAATAATTGAGGAGATAAATATTGTTGCGGTGACGGGCGGGTATCTGATTTGACTTCGCTGTTCAGTTGGCAAACTGTTAGTTTGATGTGTTTTTAGTTCGTTCTTTCCGTAGCTTTGATTGTAGATCACTCTGAAACAGCTTGTAGGAGATGTGGTTGAGATGTCTAATTACCAAAGAACAACAAATCAGGATGGTTCATCACATATTGGTTTGTTTAAGGTCAAAACAGGCACAAGGAAACTCTGGTTTCTGATCATTATTCCAAAGTGATGGAGTTTTAAATGGAATTGGTTTGAGAAAGAATGGCTAGACAGCCAATCAAATCACTGTGTCTGTGTGTGTATGAGAGAGAGAGAGTGAGAGAGAGAGAGAGAGAGAGAGAGAGAGAGAGAGAGAGAGAGAGAGAGAGAGAGAGAGAGAGAGAGAGAGAGAGAGAGAGAGAGAGAGAGAGAGAGAGAGAGAGAGAGAGAGAGAGAGAGAGAGAGAGAGAGAGAGAGAGAGAGAGAGAGAGATGAGGATGGGAGACAGAGAGAGAGAGAGAGAGAGAGAGAGGGGGAACAGAGAGAGAGAGAGAGGGGGAACAGAACAGAGAGAGAGAGAGAGAGAGGGGGAACAGAGAGAGAGAGAGAGGGGGAACAGAGAGAGAGAGAGAGAGAGGGGGAACAGAGAGAGAGAGAGAGGGGGAACAGAGAGAGAGAGAGAGAGAGGGGGAACAAAGAGAGAGAGAGAGAGAGAGAGAGAGAGAGAAGGAAAACTCAGACAAGTGGGGACATTTCTCCGGTCCCCACAAGGGAAATGGCTGTTGTAGAGGTCAGGTTTAGGTTTCAGGGGCCGCCGGAAACGTGTAACAGGTGACGGAGAAAATAGGAATTTAAATCGGAATCAATTGGTCCCAACAAGGATAGTAAACGTGTGTGTGTGTCCATACATTTCTTAATCTAATCATAACCTCGCTGACTGACTGTGTGGGTGGATGGGTGACGGACTGACTGGCTGGGTGGCTGATTGGCTTGGGGGAGGAGGGGGGGAGGTGGTGAATGAGGAGAGTTGCAGACACATTTAGAACTGTTTAGCTTTACAGGCCTCTGTTTTATCATGTGGTGGGATGCTGTGATGAAACAACCCGGAGGGGAGGGGAGGGGAGGGATTGGAGGAGGGGAGGGAGAGGAGGGGAGGGGAGGGATTGGAGGAGGGGAGGGATTGGAGGAGGAGGGGGGGAGGGGAGGGGGGGAGGGGAGGGGAGGGGGGGAGGGGGAGGGAGGGGGAGGGAGGGATTGGAGGAGGGAGGGATTGGAGGAGGGGAGGGGGAGGAGAGGGAGGGGAGGGGGGAGGGGAGAGGGGGAACAGGGGAGGGATTGGAGGAGGGGAGGGATTGGAGGAGGAGGGGAGGGGGAGAGGGAGGGGAGGGGGAGGGAGGGGAGGGGGGGGGAGGGGAGGGAGGGGGAGAGAGGGGAGGGGAGAGGGAGGGGAGGGAGGGGAGGGATTGGAGGAGGGGAGGGAGGGATTGGAGGGGAGGGATTGGAGGAGGGGAGGGATTGGAGGGGAGGGGGAGGTGGTGGGGGAGGGGACTGTTTAGCTTTACAGGGATGTGGTGGGATGCTGTGGGAGGGGAGGGGGGGAGGGGAGGGAGGGGAGGGGAGGAGGGGAAGGGAAGGGAGGGGAGGGGAGGGGAGGGGAGGAAGGAGGGGGGAGGGATTGGAGGAGAGGAGGGGAGGGGGGAGGGATTGGAGGAGAGGAGGGGAGGGGAAGGGAGGGGGGAGGGATTGGAGGAGAGGAGGAGGGAGGGGAGGAAGGGAGGGATTGGAGGGGGAGAGGGAGGGGGAGGAGAGGAGGGGAGGTGAGGGGAGGGGACTACTCACACCATTCAAATAACACGTGCTTGCTCTTGAAATACAGGGTGAGGTTTGGAAGGTGAGGGAAAATGACAAACCAGCAAATCCCAATGCCTCCTATCCTCCTGGAATGACTTCATCCCAAATGGCACCCTATTCCATACATAGTGCACGACTTTTGACCAGAGACCCCTGGGCCCTATGTAGGGAAAAGGGTACATTTGGGAAGGGTAGGAAGTCTACAACTTCTATAATGGGTAGGAAGTCTACAACTTCTATAATGGGTAGGAAGTCTACAACTTCTATAATGGGTAGGAAGTCTACAACTTCTATAATGGGTAGGAAGTCTACAACTTCTATAATGTGTAGGAAGTCTACAACTTCTATAATGGGTAGGAAGTCTACAACTTCTATAATGGGTAGGAAGTCTACAACTTCTATAATGGGTAGGAAGTCTACAACTTCTATAATGTGTAGGAAGTCTACAACTTCTATAATGGGTAGAAAGTCTACAACCTCCATGATGGGTTGGAGAAGCTTTCTGCTCTGTTTTAGACCTGGGGGATATTTTAAACTTGGCAGCAGCTACTCTTCCTGGCGTTTATTATGGATCCCCATTAGTTCCTGTCATGTTTTGTCATATATTGTCTTGTCCTTGTGCTTTCCCTTCTGTTCGTTTCCCCCTGCTGGTCTTATTAGGTTCATTCCCTCTTTCTATCCCTCTCTCTCCCCCTCCCTCTCTCTCTTCTCTCTATCGTTCCGTTCCTGCTCCCAGCTGTTCCTCATTCTCCTAATTCACACATTTAGTCTTTTCACACCTGTCCCCTATTTTGTCCTCTGATTAGAGTCCCTATTTCTCCCCTTGTTTTCCGTTTCTGTCCTTGTCGGATCCTTGTATGATATTCGCTGTGCTGTGTCCTTGTCTCGCCCTGTCGTGTCTTGTCTCCTTCAGATGCTGCGTGTGAGCAGGTGTCTTAGTCTGCTATGGTCGGTGCCTTCCCGAAGTAACCTGCAGTCATTGGTCGAGTCTCCAGTCTGTCCTCGTTACTACGAGTGGATTTAGTTTTTTTCCTGTTTTGTTTTCTTCTTTAGTGTTCCAGGATTTACTTTTGCCTTTTACTGGAATAAAGACTCTGTTTTCGCTAAGTCGCTTTTGGGTCCTCATTCACCTGCATAACAGTTCCTGTCAAGGCAGCAGCTACTCTTCCTGGGGTTTATTATGGATCCCCATTAGTTCCTGCCAAGGCAGCAGCTACTCTTCCTGGGGTTTATTATGGATCCCCATTAGTTCATGCCAAGGCAGCAGCTACTCTTCCTGGGTTTTATTATGGATCCCCATTAGTTCCTGACAAGGAAGCAGCTACTCTTCCTGGGGTTTATTATGGATCCCCATTAGTTCCTGCCAAGGCAGCAGCTACTCTTCCTGGGGTCCAGAAACATTAAGGCAGTTTATACAATTAAAAATATTACATGACATTACATTTCATAACACTTTTCACAACACATTAAGTGTGTTCCCTCAGACCACTACTCTACTACCACATATCTACAACACATTAAGTGTGTTGCCTCAGACCACTACTCTACAATACATTAAGTGTGTTCCCTCAGACCACTACTCTACTACCACATATCTACAACACATTAAGTGTGTTCCCTCAGACCACTACTCTACTACCACATATCTACAACACATTAAGTGTGTTCCCTCAGACCACTACTCTACTACCACATATCTACAATACATTAAGTGTGTTCCCTCAGACCACTACTCTACTACCACATATCTACAACACATTAAGTGTGTTCCCTCAGACCACTACTCTACTACCACATATCTACAATACATTAAGTGTGTTCCCTCAGACCACTACTCTACTACCACATATCTAGAGTGCGTGTTTTATCATGTGCCTGTGTGTGTCTCTTCACACTCCCCGCTGTTCCATAAGGTGAATTTGTTTAAATCGGATTCTACTGTTTGCATCAGTTACCTGATGTGGAATAGAGTTCCATGTAGCCATGGCTCTATGTAGTACTGTGGAATAGAGTTCCATGTAGTCATGGCTCTATGTAGTACTGTGGAATAGAGTTCCATGTAGTCATGGCTCTATGTAGTACTGTGGAATAGAGTTCCATCTAGTCATGGCTCTATGTAGTACTGTGGAATAGAGTTCCATCTAGTCATGGCTCTATGTAGTACTGTGGAATAGAGTTCCATCTAGTCATGGCTCTATGTAGTACTGTGGAATAGAGTTCCATCTAGTCATGGCTCTATGTAGTACTGTGGAATAGAGTTCCATGTAGTCATGGCTCTATGTAGTACTGTGGAATAGAGTTCCATGTAGTCATGGCTCTATGTAGTACTGTGGAATAGAGTTCCATGTAGTCATGGTTCTATGTAGTACTGTGGAATAGAGTTCCATGTAGTCATGGCTCTATGTAGTACTGTGGAATAGAGTTCCATGTAGTCAGTCTCTATGTAGTACTGTGGAATAGAGTTCCATGTAGTCATGGCTCTATGTAGTACTGTGGAATAGAGTTCCATGTAGTCATGGCTCTATGTAGTACTGTGGAATAGAGTTCCATGTAGTCATGGCTCTATGTAGTACTGTGGAATAGAGTTCCATGTAGTCATGGTTCTATGTAGTACTGTGGAATAGAGTTCCATGTAGTCATGGCTCTATGTAGTACTGTGGAATAGAGTTCCATGTAGTCAGTCTCTATGTAGTACTGTGGAATAGAGTTCCATGTAGTCATGGCTCTATGTAGTACTGTGGAATAGAGTTCCATGTAGTCATGGCTCTATGTAGTACTGTGGAATAGAGTTCCATCTAGTCATGGCTCTATGTAGTACTGTGGAATAGAGTTCCATGTAGTCATGGCTCTATGTAGTACTGTGGAATAGAGTTCCATATAGTCATGGCTCTGGGGACTGGGAAGAGACCTCTGGTGACATGTCTTGTGGGGTATGTATGGGTGTCTGAGCTGTGTGCCAGTAGTTTAGACAGACCTCTGGTGGCATGTCTTGTGGGGTATGTATGGGTGTCTGAGCTGTGTGTTTAGACAGACAGCTCGGTGTATTCAACATGTCAATACCTCTCATAAATACAAGTAGTGATGAAGTCAATCTCTCCTCCACTTTGAGCCAGGAGAGATTTACATGCATATTATTAATATTAGCTCTCAGTGTACATTTCAGGGCCAGACTTGCTGCCCTGTTCTGAGCCTATTGTAATTTTCAGAGGTCCCTCTTTGTGGCACCTGACCACACGACTGAACAGTAGTCCAGGTGGGACAACACTAGAGACTGTAGGATCTGCCTTGGTGATAGTGTTGTTAAGAAGGTAGAAACTAGGGCCTGTAGGACCTGCCTTGTTGATAGTGTTGTTAAGAAGGTAGAAACTAGGGCCTGTAGGACCTGCCTTGTTGATAGTGTTGTTAAGAAGGCAGAGCAGTACTTTATTATGGACAGACTTCCCCCATCTTAGCTACTGTTGTATCAATATGTTTTGACCATGACAGTTTACAATCCAGGGTTACTCCAAGCAGTTTAGTCACCGCAACTTGCTACATTTCCACATTATCAAAGATTTAGGATTTAGTGAATGATTTGTCCCAAATATATTTGCTTTTATTTTTTAAATATTTAGGACCAACTTATTCTTAGCCATCCATTCTGAAACTAACTGCAGCTCTTTGTCAAGTGTTGCAGTGATTTCACTCGCTGAAGTAGTTCATTTGTATAGTGTTGAGTCATTCGCATACATAGACACACTGGCTTTACTCAAAGCCAGTGGCTTGTCCTTTAATGGGCCTAGACAGCTGCCCTGGGGAATTCCTAATTCTAACTGGATTATGTTGGAGAGGCTTCCATTAAAGAACTCCCTCTGTGTTCTGTTAGACCAGTAACTTTTTATCCACAATATAGCAGAGTGTAAAGCCATAACACATACGTTTTTCTAGCAACAGACTATGATCGATAATGTCAAAAGCCGCACTGAAGTCTTAACAAAACAGCTCCCACAATTTTTTTATGATACATTTATCTCAGCCAATCATCAGTCATTTGTGTAAGTGCTGAGCTTGTTGAATGTCCTTCCCTATAAGCGTGCTGAAAGTCTGTTGTTAATTTGTTTACTGTAAAATAGCATTGCATCTGGTCAAACACCATTTTTTTAAGTTTAAGGGTTGGTAACAGGATGATTGGTCAGCTATTTGAGCCAGTGAAGGGGGCTTTACTATTCTTAGGTAGCAGAATGACTTATGCTTCCCTCCAGGCCTGAGGGCAGACACTTTATAGTAGGTAAATGGGAGTGGCAATATCATCTGCTATTATCCTTAGCCATTTTCCATCCAAGTTGTCAGACTCCGGTGGCTTGTCATTGTTGATAGACAACAATTATTTGTTCACCTCATCCACACTCACTTTACGGAATTAAAAATTACAATGCTTGTCTTTCAGAATTTGATCAGTTGTACTTGGATGTGTAGTGTCAGTGTTTGTTGCTGGCATGTCATCCCTGAGTTTGCTAATCTTGCCAATAAAAAAAATATTAAAATAGTTGGCAATATCAGTGGGTTTTGTGATGAATGAGACATCTGATTCAATGAATGATGGAGCTGAGTTTGCCTTTTTGCCCAAAATTTAATTTAAGGTGCTCCAAAACGTTTTACCATCATTCTTTATATAATTTACCTTTGTGTCATAGAACAGTTTATTTTATTTTTATTCATTTTAGTCACGTTGTTTATATGTCATTTCAACCCCCCAAACTCTATGTGATGACGTTGACTCAATGTGGACAAATGACTGGATTTGCAAAAAGTCATTAAGGTAATTACATTTCGTCTTATTTTCACCCAACCTTTAACTTGAATCCAATGACATTGTTTGTAAATTTCACGTAGAATTTACGTTAGTTGACAACTTAACTATACTGGGCTATAAGTCCATGACAATAACAAGTATCAATATTGGGTTATAGGTCCATGACAATAACAAGTATCAATACTGGGGTATAGGTCCATGACAATAACAAGTATCAATACTGGGTTATAGGTCCATGACAATAACAAGTATCAATACTGGGCTATAAGTCCATGACAATAACAAGTATCAATACTGGGTTATAGGTCCATGACAATAACAAGTATCAATACTGGGCTATAGGTCCATTACAATATTACGTGGAATTTCTCTAATCTGGAATGGAGATCATATGTACCCTAACAGAGAGAGAGATAATATTCCTCTGGAATGGAGATCATATGTACCCTAACAGAGAGAGAGATAATATTCTCTGGAATGGAGATCATATGTACCCTAACAGAGAGAGAGAGAGAGATGTCCATCATGGGACGGACGGATGGGGAAATAATAATTTCCTCCCGAGTGACCCAGAACAAGACCGCAGTGACTTCACAGGAGGATGGGTAGAGGGGCAGGGTGGGAAGCCCTATCTAATACCCGTACATGGATCTGGGGTGTAGGGACGAGCTGCAGCATCCGGATCGCACTGAGATATACAGGATACGTGTGCTTAGCTCTATTGAACCGGCCTAAATAGGGGAGAAAGCCTTTAATACCCGACAATAAGCCATTTCATTCAGCACCGCGCGGCCCAGACATACAGCGCTTTGCAGAAGTAGGTTTCACACGTTGACAGTTGAGATGACATGATGACTCACTCTGTATCACAACTTCCAGGGGCCGTTGGTTGGAGACGTGACGAGCATCTGGTTTTCAACACCACAATAACTTAGGTTACTATTAATCAAATGACTTTATTAGAAGAACAATGTATTACTTTCATAAATATTCTAAGACAAATTGAAGTAAGATTTTTGAGAATTTAGATAAATAATTGAATTTCTCATGAAAAAAAGGAAAATGTTAGTTTACAGTTTATAGAAACAAGAGGACATAGGTAACCATAACCTATCTGTCCTGAGCATCTCTCTCTCTCCCCCTCCCCACAAGCCATATATATTAACAAGCACAACATCAGTAATACCCAGCTGGTTCCTGTAATAATAACCAGCTGGTCCCAGTAGTAATACCAGCTGGTCCCAGTAGTAATACCCAGCTGGTCCCAGTAGTAATACCCAGCTGGTCCCATTTGTAATACCCAGCTGGTCCCATCAGTAATACCCAGCTGGTCCCATCAGTAATACCCAGCTGGTCCCTGTAGTAATACCCAGCTGGTCCCTGTAGTAATACCAGCTGGTCCCTGTAGTAATACCAGCTGGCCCCTGTAGTAATACCCAGCTGGTCCCATTAGTAATACCCAGATGGTCCCATCAGTAATACCCAGCTGGTCCCATCAGTAATACCCAGCTGGTCCCAGTAGTAATACCCAGTTGGTCCCTGTAGTAATACCCAGCTGGTCCCAGTAATAATACCCAGCTGGTCCCAGTAATAATACCCAGCTGGTCCCAGTAATAATACCCAGCTGGTCCCTGTAGTAATACCCAGCTGGTCCCAGTAATAATACCCAGCTGGTCCCAGTAGTAATACCCAGCTGGTCCCTGTAGTAATACCCAGCTGGTCCCAGTAATAATACCCAGCTGGTCCCAGTAATAATACCCAGCTGGTCCCAGTAATAATACCCAGCTGGTCCCAGTAGTAATACCCAGCTGGTCCCATCAGTAATACCCAGCTGGTCCCATTAGTAATACCCAGCTGGTCCCATTAGTAATACCCAGCTGTTCCCTGTAGTAATACCCATCTGGTCCCAGTAGTAATACCCAGCTGGTCCCTGTAGTAATACCCAGCTGGTCCCAGTAGTAATACCCAGCTGGTCCCGGTAGTAATACCCAGCTGGTCCCTGTAGTAATACCCAGCTGGTCCCTGTAGTAATACCCAGCTGGTCCCAGTAGTAATACCCAGCTGGTCCCAGTAGTAATACCCAGCTGGTCCCAGTAGTAATACCCAGCTGGTCCCTGTAGTAATACCCAGCTGGTCCCAGTAGTAATACCCAGCTGGTCCCAGTAGTGATACCCAGCTGGTCCCAGTAATAATACCCAGCTGGTCCCTGTAGTAATACCCAGCTGGTCCCAGTAGTGATACCCAGCTGGTCCCAGTAGTAATACCCAGCTGGTCCCAGTAGTAATACCCAGCTGGTCCCAGTAGTGATACCCAGCTGGTCCCAGTAATAATACCCATCTGGTCCCTGTAGTAATACCAGCTGGTCCCAGTAGTGATACCCAGCTGGTCCCAGTAGTAATACCAGCTGGTCCCTGTAGTAATACCCAGCTGGTCCCAGTAGTGATACCCAGCTGGTCCCTGTAGTAATACCAGCTGGTCCCAGTAGTAATACCAGCTGGTCCCAGTAGTAATACCCAGCTGGTCCCAGTAGTAATACCCAGCTGGTCCCAGTAGTGATACCCAGCTGGTCCCTGTAGTAATACCCAGCTGGTCCCTGTAGTAATACCCAGCTGGTCCCAGTAGTAATACCCAGCTGGTCCCAGTAGTGATACCCAGCTGGTCCCTGTAGTAATACCCAGCTGGTCCCTGTAGTAATACCCAGCTGGTCCCAGTAGTAATACCCAGCTGGTCCCAGTAGTGATACCCAGCTGGTCCCTGTAGTAATACCCAGCTGGTCCCTGTAGTAATACCCAGCTGGTCCCAGTAGTAATACCCAGCTGGTCCCAGTAGTGATACCCAGCTGGTCCCAGTAGTGATACCCAGCTGGTCCCAGTAGTAATACCCAGCTGGTCCCAGTAGCCATATATATTACCAAGCACAACAGGGACGATTGGCTGTCGATTGAGAGATCTGCCCAGATCTGAACAAAACCAAGAGCTGCTGCCCTCTTCAACACTATTAGCTATTACTTCGAACTGGGAAGAGGGAGTCCTTATTCACTCAACCGAGAGAGAGGGAGAGATCATCTTTGATATAACTGTTCAACTGCACGGCAGACAGAGTGGGGCGCGCTGCAGGAGCACAGCGCACTGTCCGTTTTGTTGGCTATTACCTCTTCTTTGTTTCTTTTAGTGGGTGTCGAGTTTTTCAGGTGATTTTTAAACAAATGAACACTGGTCGAATCTTAAGGTGATGCCACCTATTTTCACTCTTAAGAGGACCTGGGACACGCGCTCTGAGTGGGAGATTAAGACCAGCAAGTTATTCTGACTGAACGTGTCCACCACTATTCTCACTGGGAACATGGCTCTCTGTCCGCAGTTACTGCTGCTGCTCGGATGGAGCTATCTATTCGGTGGATATTGCGCGATGTTGAAAGATCATTTCACTGGTTTGAAAAGAAAAGGTGAATCTGGGCACTCAGGTGCCCCCCTGGGGGACAAAGACCGGAG
Source organism: Oncorhynchus gorbuscha (assembly GCF_021184085.1). Classification (NCBI taxonomy): domain Eukaryota; kingdom Metazoa; phylum Chordata; class Actinopteri; order Salmoniformes; family Salmonidae; genus Oncorhynchus; species Oncorhynchus gorbuscha. The sequence goes on from NC_060176.1 coordinate 84,483,047, forward strand.
AAGAATGAGCAAGACCTGCTTTTACAGGATACTATGACGGAACACATGCAGATGCTTTACGACAAATATAACCGTGCAGGATTTCCTTTCAAGGATGGGAATACGGTCCGCAGCTTTAAAGCGCATTGGGGTAAATCTAATTAAATATGTATTTGTCTCTTGCCGAATTTAACGAATGTAGACTTAACAATGATATTCTTGCTTAGAAGCCTTTCACAACTATGTAGAGTTACATAAATGTAATTTAAAAAAATATATGAGCACAAGAGGAATAAAATACACAATAATCCAACATGTGAGCCAAATTGGTTGAATCAATGTTGTTTCCACGTCATTTCAACCCCCCTAAAATATATGTGATGACGTTGAACTAACACGGAGAACTAATTGAATTTGCAAATCAACAAATCAACATTAGCGCATTTCATTTTTTTTAACGTAGATCCAAGAGTGAAATTGTTTGCTGATTTCAAGTTAGTTTACAACTCAACTAAATGCAAAACAAAACTAGACATTGAATTGATTGATATCTGTGCCCTGTGGGATGGAACTATACAGGGAGTACCAGTACCAGATCAATGAGGTAGATATGTACATGAAGTCAGGGTAAAGTGACTAGTCATCAGGATAGATAATAATAAGGTATTTAAGGTAGATATGTACATGAAGTCAGGGTAAAGTGACTAGTCATCAGGATAGATAATAATAAGGTATTTAAGGTAGATATGTACATGAAGTCAGGGTAAAGTGACTAGTCATCAGGATAGATAATAATAAGGTATTTAAGGTAGATATGTACATGAAGTCAGGGTAAAGTGACTAGTCATCAGGATAGATAATAATAAGGTATTTAAGGTAGATATGTACATGAAGGCAGGGTAAAGTGACTAGGCATCAGGATAGATAATAATAAGGTATTTGAGGTAGATATGTACATGAAGGCAGGGTAAAGTGACTAGGCATCAGGATAGATAATAATAAGGTATTAGAGGTAGATATGTACATGAAGGCAGGGTAAAGTGACTAGACATCAGGATAGATAATAATAATAAGGTATTTGAGGTAGATATGTACATGAAGGCAGGGTAAACGTGACTAGTCATCAGGATAGATAATAATAAGAGTAAAATAAAGAACAGAGTAACAACAGCAAATTATTAGTGTGAAAGTGTGTTGTCGGTATGAGTGTGTGTTTGTGCGTATCTAGTGTATGTGAATGTGTGTGGGTTTTGTGTGAATGTGTGTATATAGTGTATATATATATATATATATATATATATATATATATATATATATATATATATATATATATATATATATAGGGAACAAACATTAGGAACACCTGCTCTTTCCATGACAGATTGACCAGGTGAATCCAGGTGAAACTATGATCCCTTATTGATGTCACTTGTGAAATTCACTCCAATCAGTGTAGATGAAGGGGAGGAGACAGGTTAAATCCACTTCAATCAGTGTAGATGAAGGGGAGGAGACAGGTTAAATCCACTTCAATCAGTGTAGATGAAGGGGAGGAGACAGGTTAAATTCACTTCAATCAGTGTAGATGAAGGGGAGGAGACAGGTTAGATCCACTCCAATCAGTGTAGATGAAGGGGAGGAGACAGGTTAGATCCACTCCAATCAGTGTAGATGAAGGGGAGGAGACAGGTTGAAGAAGCATTTTTCAGCCTTGAGACAATTGAGACATGGATTGTGTGTTTGTGTCATTCAGAGGGTGAATGGACAAGACAGCATATTTAAGTGCCTTTGAACGGGGTATGGTAGTAGGTGCCAGGTGCACCGGTTTGAGTGTGTCAAGAACTGCAACGCTGCTGGGATTGTCATGCTGAACAGTTAACCTTGTGTATCAAGAATGGTCCACCACCCAAAAGAGAACTTGTCCAGCCAACTTGATACAACTGGGAAGCATTGGAGTCAACATGGGCCAGCATCCCTGTGGAACGATTTAGAGACCTTGTAGAGTCCACGCCCTGACGGATTGATGCTGTTACCTAGTTGGGAATATAAAGCACCTGTTGATCCAAAGAGTCAACATGGGCCAGCATCCCTGTGGACGGCTGTTTCACCTGTTGTTTATTTAGAGACCTGTTGTTTGTAGAGTCCACGTCCCTGTTTCACCTGTTGGATTGATGCTGTTATGCAACTCGATATTAGGAAGGTGTTTGTATAGTTGGGAATATAAAGCTAGGGAAATGAACCTGTTGATCCTAGGAAAAACGGCTGTTTCACCTGTTTAGTAGTCTAGGGAAATGAAGGGCTGTTTCACCTGTTGTTTAGTAGTCTAGGGAAATGACGGCTGTTTCACCTGTTGTTTAGTAGTCTAGGGAAATGAACGGCTGTTTCACCTGTTGTTTAGTAGTCTAGGGAAATGAGGGAAATGAACGGCTGTTTCACCTGTTGTTTAGTAGTCTAGGGAAATAGGCTGTTTCAAATGAATGGCTGTTTCACCTGTTGTTTAGTAGTCTAGGGAAACCTGTTGTTTAATGGCTGTTTCACCTGTTGTTTAGTAGTCTAGGGAAATGAATGGCTGTTTCACCTGTTGTTTAGTAGTCTAGGGAAATGAATGGCTGTTTCACCTGTTGTTTAGTCTAGTCTGTTTCACCTGTTTAGTAGTCTAAATGAACAGCTGTTTCACCTGTTGTTTAGTAGTCTAGGGAAATGAACGGCTGTTTCACCTGTTTAGTAGTCTAGGGAAATGAAGGGCTGTTTCACCTGTTGTTTAGTAGTCTAGGGAAATGAACGGCTGTTTCACCTGTTGTTTAGTAGTCTAGGGAAATGGCTGTTTCACCTGTTGTTTAGTAGTCTGAAATTGTTTCACCTGTTGTTTAGTAGTCTAGGGAAATGAAATGGCTGTTTCACCTGTTGTTTAGTAGTCTAGGGAAATGAATGGCTGTTTCACCTGTTGTTTAGTAGTCTAGGGAAATGAATGGCTGTTTCACCTGTTGTTTAGTAGTCTAGGGAAATGAATGGCTGTTTCACCTGTTGTTTAGTAGTCTAGGGAAATGAATGGCTGTTTCACCTGTTGTTTAGTTTAGTCTAGGGAAATGGTTTCAAAGTCTAGGAAATGATCGGCTGTTTCACCTGTTGTTTAGCGGCTGTTTCACCTGTTGTTTACCCCTAACCTATCCCTAACCCTAACCCTAACCCTAGGGAAATGGTTTGGACTAACAGTAGCCTTCAAGCCTGTTATACATTTTTGTGTCTGTGTTTATGGGTGATAGCCAATGATAGGATAGGTAATTTGTGTCTGTGTTTATGGGTGAGTAGCCAATGATAGGATAGGATTTGTGTCTGTGTTTATGGGTCATTTTGTCATTTGTGTCTGTGTTTATGGGTGAGTAGCCAATGATAGGACAGGTCATTTGTGTTAATTGAGTAGCCAATGATAGGACAGGTCATCTGTGTTTATGGGTGAGTAGCCAATGATAGGACAGGTCATCTGTGTTTATTAGGACAGGTCTGTCTGTGTTTATGGGTGAGTAGCCAATGATAGGACAGGTCATTTGTGTTTAATGGGTGTCAATGATAGGACAGGTAATTTGTATCTGTGTTTATGGGTGAGTAGCCAATGATAGGACAGGTCATTTGTATCTGTGTTTATGGGTGAGGTAGCCAATGATAGGACAGGTCATTTGTGTCTGTGTTTATGGGTGAGTAGCCAATGATAGGACAGGTCATTTGGGTGAGTAGCCAATGATAGGACTGTGTCATTTGTTTATGGGTGAGTAGCCAATGATAGGACAGGTCATTTGTATCTGTGTTTATGGGTGAGTAGCCAATGATAGGACAGGTCATTTGTGTCTGTGTTTATGGGTGAGTAGCCAATGATAGGACAGGTCATTTGTATCTGTGTTTATGGGTGAGTAGCCAATGATAGGACAGGTCATTTGTGTCTGTGTTTATGGGTGAGTAGCCAATGATAGGACAGGTCATTTGTGTCTGTCTTATGGGTGAGTAGCCAATGATAGGACAGGTCATTTGTATTGTTTATTCAACATGATTCAATCTGTGTTTATGGGTGAGTAGCCAATGATAGGACAGGTCATTTGTGTCTGTGTTTATGGGTGAGTAGCCAATGATTTATGGGTGAGTAGCCAATGATAGGACAGGTCATTTGTGTCTGTGTTTATGGGTGAGTAAATGATAGGACAGGTCATTTGTGTCTGTGTTTATGGGTGAGTAGCCAATGATAGGACAGGTCATTTGTGTCTGTGTTATGCAGTATATAATTTTCCAACATGATTCAACTTTCCAATGGAATGTCTGATAAACTGGGCTGAGGTGTGGCCCTCTCCTAAATATGCATGTTTTACGGTCAAGAGGCCGTTATGCAGTATATAACCACTGATATGATAGTTTGCCAGCACCCAGGTTTCAGCACCCATATATTAGAAAACAGTGCCTTCTACTGGAATGTGTTGATAATGCAGGGGGGGTGGATAAGGTTGGCAATGCCGTTGTCACTGCAGCCTACAGAACACCCACACAGAACGTCCCCTTCAGGTTCTCTTTTGGTTATTAAAAACATTACTTTCCAACAACATTCTGTCAAACCAACATTTGTTAACTGGGAACCAAATGACTAGTGATTGGTTATTATTGCAAGATTTCCCTAGAAAATGCCATTGGAAGCTTTGAAACATTTGAATGATAGGGTTTGTAGACCTGCCTTAAATAGCCTCTAATTACATTTGTTTTTGTTCTTCTCCAGGTTTGAAACTAAATTGAACGATATGCACATAGAGATCCTATAATTCATGTAATTCTATGGACCTCTCTGACCTATACTCGATTCCAGGGGTGTTCAATTCTTAACCCGCTGGTTCTCTGTTCTACCTGGTCATTAATGGCACCCACCTGGTGTCAGAGGTATAAATGATTTGAATTTGTGGGCTCTATACTAACTGCCTCGTCCTATTGCTCTCCCAGGCACCATCAACAACAAGCAGCTCCAGATCTTCAACCTGACGTCTCTCACCAAGTCAGAGGCCGTCCTGTCGGCCTCGCTCCACTACTACATAGGAGACCTCCAGAACAGCACCCAGCACCCGGGCTGCAACAGCACCACCAGGCCCAAGAGTTGTGGAGCCCCTTCACCATTCCGCCATGGCCTCAGGAGACACAGCCACCTCCAGATGGATGTGTGGAGCTTTTCCTCAGTGGATAACCACACCAGGGCATTGGGCCACTTTGTGATCAACGTGTCTACGCTATACAGGGACTTCATCTCTTGGCAGTGGAAGGACGTCACCCGGGTGGTGAACCAAGCCAAGCGTCATCGTGAGCTGCTGATCGGGATAGACGTGGCATCCCAGCCTGGACCCAGGCCCTGGAAGAAGCTCCTCTCAGACCGCTCTCCTTACATCCTGGTCTACGCCAACGACTCGGCCATCTCTGAGCCCGAGAGTGTGGCGTCGACACTACAGAGGCATCAAACGATGACTACAGCTGGAGAAGGGGCTTTCGCCTCTGGCTTCAATAGACTGGGGCTGCACGCTCGGAATAACACCGCCGCGCAACAACAGGCACCTCCTAACAGACGCCGGCGCTCGGCTAGCGTCCTCCTCCCGCTCCAGAACAACGAGTTACCGGGGCCGGAGTATCCGTATGAGACGACGGGCTGGGACGAGACCAGCCCCTACGAACCGCTGGAGAACAAGCCGGTCCGTCGGCCGAGGAAAAAGACGCGTGGTAAGAGCCAGAGGCACGGCAGTAAGATGCCCCTGCTGCAGTTTGACGAGCAGACGATAAAGAAGGCTCGTAAGAAGCAGTGGAACGAACCACAGAGCTGTGCTCGTCGCTACCTGAAGGTGGACTTTGCAGACATTGGCTGGAGCGAGTGGATTATATCTCCCAAGTCTTTTGATGCCTACTACTGCTCAGGGTCATGCCAGTTCCCCATGCCTAAGGTATGACTTCATGCTTCATGTAATTAATAATATAATGTGCCAGTATGTTTTTCCCAGACAGAGTCCCCAACCCTCATCCTGGAGACCTGCAGGTTCTGCTGCTTGGTTAGACAGGGTCCCCAACCCTCATCCTGGAGACCTGCAGGTTCTGCTGCTTGGTTAGACAGGGTCCCCAACCCTCATCCTGGAGACCTGCAGGTTCTGCTGCTTGGTTAGACAGGGTCCCCAACCCTCATCCTGGAGACCTGCAGGTTCTGCTGCTTGGTTAGACAGGGTCCCCAACCCTCATCCTGGAGACCTGCAGGTTCTGCTGCTTGGTTAGACAGGGTCCTCAACCCTCATCCTGGAGACCTGCAGGTTCTGCTGCTTGGTTAGACAGGGTCCCCAACCCTCATCCTGGAGACCTGCAGGTTCTGCTGCTTGGTTAGACAGGGTCCCCAACCCTCATTCTGGAGACCTACAGGTTCTGCTGCTTGGTTAGACAGAGTCCCCAACCCTCATCCTGGAGACCTGCAGGTTCTGCTGCTTGGTTAGACAGGGTCCCCAACCCTCATCCTGGAGACCTGCAGGTTCTGCTGCTTGGTTAGACAGGGTCCCCAACCCTCATCCTGGAGACCTGCAGGTTCTGCTGCTTGGTTAGACAGGGTCCCCAACCCTCATCCTGGAGACCTGCAGGTTGAGCAGGCTTTGTTCCGGCAGGCTTTTTGTTCCAAGATCTTGATGAGCAGAATCAGGTGTAACAAAGTGCTGCACACTGAAGCTCTCCAGAGCCTGGCCTGGCAGGCTCATATAACAGCTACTCACAGACTCTGTTTGTCAACTTCAGTGGCCCTTCAGCACCACAGTGTGGCAGAATGTAGAACTGATGTTGTCAACCATTGTTTCTCAATTATGATCTTAACACTTGGGTTTCCACATTTTTCTGCTCATGATCCCAAATTTACGTCAAGAAATTCTGGTGACCCCAATTTGGAGAGTAATGTAGTTTATTGGTTTTTGATATTGAACAACAGGGCATGGGGAATGTTTTGTATTATGACTAGCAGTCTGTGCAGATAGCAATGAACACAACTGTGTGCACATGATGTTCTGAGTCAAGAATGGTGACATCACGCCGGCTCTTTCAGACATCTGGTCTGGTTAGTTACTCCAGTCGGATAGAACATTGTGTTACTCCAGTCTGACAGAACATTGTGTTACTCCAGTTTGATAGAACATTGTCTGGTTAGTTACTCCAGGCTGACAGAACATTGTGTTACTCCAGTCTGATAGAACATTGTGTTACTCCAGTTTGATAGAACATTGTCTGGTTAGTTACTCCAGGCTGACAGAACATTGTGTTACTCCAGTCTGACAGAACATTGTGTTACTCCAGTTTGATAGAACATTGTCTGGTTAGTTACTCCAGGCTGACAGAACATTGTGTTACTCCAGTCTGATAAAACATTGTGTTACTCCAGTCTGATAGAACATTGTCTGGTTAGTTACTCCAGGCTGACAGAACATTGTGTTACTCCAGTCTGATAAAACATTGTGTTACTCCAGTCTGATAGAACATTGTCTGGTTAGTTACTCCAGGCTGATAGAACATTGTCTGGTTAGTTACTCCAGTCTGATAGAACATTGTCTGGTTAGTTACTCCAGTCTGACAGAACATTGTGTTACTCCAGTCTGATAGAACATTGTGTTACTCCAGTCTGATAGAACATTGTGTTACTCCAGTCTGATAGAACATTGTGTTACTCTGTTCAGATGGAACATTGTCTGGTTAGCTACTCCAGTCTGATAGAACATTGTGTGGCTAGTTACTCCAGTCTGATAGAACATTGTGTTACTCCAGTCTGAGTCTGATAGAACATTGTGTTACCAGTCTGATAGAACATTGTGTTGTTACTCCAGTCTGATAGAACATTGTGTTACTCCAGTCTGATAGAACATTGTGTTGTTACTCCAGTCTGATAGAACATTGTGTTACTCCAGTCTGATAGAACATTGTGTTACTCCAGTCTGATAGAACATTCCAGTCTGATGAACATTGTGTTACTCCAGTCTGATAGAACATTGTGTTACTGATAGAACCACTTCCAGTCTGATAGAACATTGTCCAGTTACTACTCCAGTCTGATAGAACATTGTGACTCCAGTCTGATAGAACATTGTGTTACTCCAGTCTGATAGAACATTGTGTTACTCCAGTCTGATAGAACATTGTGTTACTCCAGTCTTAGAACTCCAGTCTGATAGAACATTGTGTTACTCCAGTCTGATAGAACATTGTGTTACTCCAGTCTGATAGAACATTGTGTTACTCCAGTCTGATAGAACATTGTGAACATTGTTACTCCAGTCTGATAGAACATTGTGTTATTGTGTTACTCCAGTCTGATAGAACATTGTGTTACTCCAGTCTGATAGAACATTGTGTTACTCCAGTCTGATAGTTCAGATGGAACATTGTCTGGTTAGCTACTCCAGTCTGATAGAACATTGTGTTACTCCAGTCTGACGGAACATTTATGGTTAGTTACTCCAGTCTGATAGAATTGTGTTTGTGATAGAACTGTCTGATAGAACATTGTCTGGTTACTCCAGTCTGATAGAACATTGTCTGGTTAGTTACTCCAGTCTGATAGAACATTCCAGTCTGATAGAACATTGTTAGTTACTCCAGTCTGATAGAACATTGTCTGGTTAGTTACTCCAGTCTGATAGAACATTCCAGTCTGATGGTTAGTTACTCCAGTCTGATAGAACATTGTCTGGTTAGTTACTCCAGTCTGATAGAACATTGTCTGGAACATTGTAGTTACTCCAGTCTGATAGAACATTGTCTGGTTAGTTACTCCAGTCTGATAGAACATTGTCTGGTTAGTTACTCCAGTCTGATAGAACATTGTCTGGTTAGTTACTCCAGTCTGATAGAACATTGTCTGGTTAGTTACTCCAGTCTGATAGAACATTGTCTGGTTAGTTACTCCAGTCTGATAGAACATTGTGTTACTCCAGTCTGATAGAACATTGTCCAGTTACTCCAGTCTGATAGAACATTGTCTGTTAGTTACTCCAGTCTGATAGAACATTGTTCTGGTTGATAGAACAGTTACTCCAGTCTGATAGAACATTGTGTTACTCCAGTCTGAATAGAACATTGTGTTACTCCAGTCTGATAGAACATTGTGTTACTCCAGTCTGATAGAACATTGTGTTACTCCAGTCTGATAGAACATTGTGTTCTGATAGAACATTGTGTTCACTCTGATAGAACATTGTGTCCAGTCTGATAGAACATTGTGTTACTCCAGTCTGATAGAACATTGTGTTACTCAGTCTGATAGAACATTTGTTTTTACTCTGTTCAGATGGAACATTGTCTGTTACTCCAGTCTGATAGAACATTGTGTTACTCCAGTCTGATAGAACATTGTGTTACTCCAGTCTGATAGAACATTGTGTTACTCCAGTCTGATAGAACATTGTGTTACTCCAGTCTGATAGAACATTGTGTTACTCCAGTCTGATAGAACATTGTGTTACTCCAGTCTGATAGAACATTGTGTTACTCCAGTCTGATAGAACATTGTGTTAGTCTGATAGAACCTCCAGTCTGATAGTGTTACTCCAGTCTGATAGAACATTGTGTTACTCCAGTCTGATAGAACATTGTGTTACTCCAGTCTGATAGAACATTGTGTTACTCCAGTCTGATAGAACATTGTTACAGTCTGATAGATGGAACATTGTGACTGATAGAACATTGTTACAGTCTGATAGAACAGTCTGATAGAACATTGTGTTTCCAGTCTGATAGAACATTGTGTTACTCCAGTCTGATAGAACATTGTGTTACTCCAGTCTGATAGTTCAGATGGAACATTTGTTACTCCAGTCTGGTTGATGGAACATTGTTGTTACTCCAGTCTGATAGAACATTGTGTTACTCCAGTCTGATAGAACATTGTGTTACTCCAGTCTGATAGAACATTGTGTTACTCCAGTCTGATAGAACAGATAGAACATTGTGTTACTCCAGTCTGTCAGATGATAGAACATTGTGTTACTCCAGTCTGATAGAACATTGTGTTACTCCAGTCTGATAGAACATTGTGTCTTAGAACTCTGGTTAGTTACTCCAGTCTGATAGAACATTGTCTGGTTGTTACTCCAGTCTGATAGAACATTGTGTGGTTAGTTACTCCAGTCTGATAGAACATTGTGTTACTCCAGTCTGATAGAACATTGTGTTACTCCAGTCTGATAGAACATTGTGTTACTCCAGTCTGATAGAACATTGTGTTACTCCAGTCTGATAGAACATTGTCTGTGGTTACTCCAGTCTGATAGAACACAGTCTGATAGAACAGTCCAGTCTGATAGAACATTGTGTTACTCCAGTCTGATAGAACATTGTGTTACTCCAGTCTGATAGAACATTGTGTTTAGTCTTAGAACATTGTGTTACTCCAGTCTGATCTGATAGAACATTGTGTTACTCCAGTCTGATAGAACATTGTGTTACTCTTGTCTGATAGAACATTGTGTTACTCATTGTCCAGTCTGATAGAACATTGTGTTACTCCAGTCTTAGAACATTGTGTTACTCCAGTCTGACAGAACTTTGTTTTACTCTATTCAGATGGAACATTGTCTGTTACTCCAGTTATCTACTCCAGTCTGATAGAACATTCTGTTACTCCAGTCTGATAGAACATTGTGTTACTCCAGTCTGACAGAACATTGTTACTCCAGTCTGAGTCTGATAGAACATTGTGTTACTCCAGTCTGATAGAACATTGTGTTACTCCAGTCTGATAGAACATTGTGTTACTCCAGTCTGATAGAACATTGTGTTACTCCAGTCTGATAGAACATTGTGTTACTCCAGTCTGATGGAACATTGTGTTACTCCAGTCTGATAGAACATTGTGTTACTCCAGTCTGATAGAACATTGTGTTACTCCAGTCTGATAGAACATTGTTACTCCAGTCTGACAGAACATTGTGTTACTCCAGTCTGATAGAACATTGTGTTACTCCAGTCTGATAGAACATTGTGTTACTCCGGTCTGATAGAACATTGTGTTACTCCAGTCTGATGGAACATTGTGTTACTCCGGTCAGATGGAACATTGTGTTTACTCCAGTCTGATGGAACATTGTGTTACTCCAGTCTGATGGAACATTGTGTTACTCCAGTCTGATAGAACATTTGTTACTCCAGTCTGATAGAACATTGTGTTACTCCAGTCTGATAGAACATTGTGTTACTCCAGTCAGATGGAACTGATGGAACATTGTGTTACTCCCAGTCATTGTGATGGATAGAACATTGTGTTACTCCAGTCTGATAGAACATTGTGTTACTCCAGTCTGATAGAACATTGTGTTACTCCAGTCTGATAGAACATTGTCTGGTTAGCTACTCCAGTCTGATAGAACATTGTGTGGTTAGTTACTCCAGTCTGATAGAACATTGTGTTACTCCAGTCTGATAGAACATTGTGTTATTCTGTTCTCCATGGAACATTGTCTGGTTAGCTACTCCAGTCTGATAGAACATTGTGTTACTCCAGTCTGACAGAACATTTATGGAACATTAGTTACTCCAGTCTGATAGAACATTGTCTGGTTTGTTACTCCAGTCTGATAGAACATTGTCTGTCTGGTAGTTATTCCAGATAGAACTGATAGAACATTGTCTGGTTTAGTTACTGGTTTGTTACCAGTCTGATAGAACATTGTCTGGTTAGTTACTCCAGTCTGATAGAACATTGTGTTACTCCAGTCTGATAGAACATTGTGTTACTCCAGTCTGATAGAACATTGTGTTACTCCAGTCTGATAGAACATTGTGTTACTCCAGTCTGATAGAACATTGTGTTACTCCAGTCTGATAGAACATTGTGTTACTCCAGTCTGATAGAACATTGTGTTAGTTCTCCAGTCTGATAGAACAGAGTCTGGAACATTGTGTTACTCCAGTCTGATAGAACATTGTGTTACTCCAGTCTGATAGAACATTGTGTTACTCCAGTCTGATAGAACATTGTGTTACTCCAGTCTGATAGAACATTGTGTTACTCCAGTCTGATAGAACATTGTGTTACTCCAGTCTGATAGAACATTGTGTTACTCCAGTCTGATAGAACATTGTGTTACTCCAGTCTGATAGAACATTGTGTTACTCCAGTCTGATAGAACATTGTGTTACTCCAGTCTGATAGAACATTGTGTTACTCTGTTCAGATGGAACATTGTCTGGTTAGTTACTCCAGTCTGATAGAACATTGTCTGGGTAGTTATTCCAGTCTGATAGAACATTGTCTTGTTAGTTACACCAGTCTGATAGAACATTGTCTGGTTAGTTACTCCAGTCTGATAGAACATTGTCTGGTTAGTTACTCCAGTCTGATTGAACATTGTCTGGTTAGTTACTCCAGTCTGATAGAACATTGTGTTATTCCAGTCCAGTTGTCTGATAGAACATTGTCTGGTTGTGTTACTCCAGTCTGATAGAACATTGTCTGTTACTCCAGTTGATAGAACAGTTACTCCAGTCTGATAGAACATTGTCCAGTTACATTGTCTGGTTAGTTCCAGTCTGATAGAACATTGTGTTACTCCAGTCTGATAGAACATTGTGTTACTCCAGTCTGATAGAACATTGTGTTACTCCAGTCTGATAGAACATTGTGTTACTCCAGTCTGATAGAACATTGTCTGGTTTAGTTACTCCAGTCTGATAGAACATTGTGTTACACCAGTCTGATAGAACATTGTCTGGTTGTTACTCCAGTCTGATAGAACATTGTCTGGTTAGTTACTCCAGTCTGATAGAACATTGTCTGGTTAGTTACTCCAGTCTGATAGAACATTGTCTGGTTTGTTACTCCAGTCTGATAGAACATTGTCTGGTTTGTTACTCCAGTCTGATAGAACATTGTCTGGTTAGTTACTCCAGTCTGATAGAACATTGTCTGGTTAGTTACTCCAGTCTGATAGAACATTGTGTTACACCAGTCTGATAGAACATTGTCTGGTTAGTTACTCCAGTCTGATAGAACATTGTCTGGTTAGTTACTCCAGTCTGATAGAACATTGTCTGGTTAGTTACTCCAGTCTGATAGAACATTGTAGAACATTTGTTACTCTGGTTAGTTACTCAGTCTTATTGTCTGGTTAGTTACCAGTCAGTCTGGTTAGTTACTCCAGTCTGATAGAACATTGTCTGGTTAGTTACTCCAGTCTGATAGAACATTGTGTTACTCCAGTCTGATAGAACATTGTGTTACTCCAGTCTGATAGAACATTGTGTTACTCCAGTCTGATAGAACACTCCAGTCTGTCTGATAGAACATTGTGTTACTCTTGTCTGATAGAACATTGTGTTACTCTTGTCTGATAGAACATTGTGTTACTCCAGTCTGATAGAACATTGTGTTACTCCAGTCTGACAGAACTTTGTTTTACTCTATTCAGATGGAACATTGTCTGGTTATCTACTCCAGTCTGATAGAACATTCTGTTACTCCAGTCTGATAGAACATTGTGTTACTCCAGTCTGACAGAACATTGTTACTCCAGTCTGACAGAACATTGTGTTACTCCAGTCTGATAGAACATTGTGTTACTCCAGTCTGATAGAACATTGTGTTACTCCGGTCAGATGGAACATTGTGTTACTCCAGTCTGATGGAACATTGTGTTACTCCAGTCTGATAGAACATTGTGTTACTCCAGTCTGATAGAACATTGTGTTACTCCAGTCTGACAGAACATTGTTACTCCAGTCTGACAGAACATTGTGTTACTCCAGTCTGATAGAACATTGTGTTACTCCAGTCTGATAGAACATTGTGTTACTCCGGTCAGATGGAACATTGTGTTACTCCGGTCTGATGGAACATTGTGTTACTCCAGTCTGATGGAACATTGTGTTACTCCAGTCTGATAGAACATTGTGTTACTCCAGTCTGATAGAACATTGTGTTACTCCGGTCAGATGGAACATTGTGTTACTCCGGTCAGATGGAACATTGTGTTACTCCAGTCTGATAGAACATTGTGTTACTCCAGTCTGATAGAACATTGTGTTACTCCAGTCTGATAGAACATTGTCTGGTTAGCTACTCCAGTCTGATAGAACATTGTGTCTGATAGAACATTGTGTGGTTAGTTACTCCAGTCTGATAGAACATTGTGTTACTCCAGTCTGATAGAACATTGTGTTATTCTGTTCAGATGGAACATTGTCTGGTTAGCTACTCCAGTCTGATAGAACATTGTGTTACTCCAGTCTGACGGAACATTTATGGTTAGTTACTCCAGTCTGATAGAACATTGTCTGGTTTGTTACTCCAGTCTGATAGAACATTGTCTGGGTAGTTATTCCAGTCTGATAGAACATTGTCTGGTTAGTTACACCAGTCTGATAGAACATTGTCTGGTTAGTTACTCCAGTCTGATAGAACATTGTCTGGTTAGTTACTCCAGTCTGATTGAACATTGTCTGGTTAGTTACTCCAGTCTGATAGAACATTGTCTGGGTAGTTATTCCAGTCTGATAGAACATTGTCTGGTTAGTTACACCAGTCTGATAGAACATTGTCTGGTTAGTTACACCAGTCTGATAGAACATTGTCTGGTTAGTTACTCCAGTCTGATAGAACATTGTCTCTGATAGAACATTGTCTGGTTAGTTACTCCAGTCTGATTGAACATTGTCTGGTTAGTTACTCCAGTCTGATAGAACATTGTGTTACTCCAGTCGAATAGAACATTGTGTTACTCCAGTCTGATAGAACATTGTCTGGTTAGTTACTCCAGTCTGATTGAACATTGTCTGGTTAGTTACTCCAGTCTGATAGAACATTGTGTTACTCCAGTCTGATAGAACATTGTGTTACTCCAGTCTGATAGAACATTGTGTTACTCCAGTCTGATAGAACATTGTGTTACTCTTGTCTGATAGAACATTGTGTTACTCTTGTCTGATAGAACATTGTGTTACTCCAGTCTGATAGAACATTGTGTTACTCCAGTCTGACAGAACTTTGTTTTACTCTATTCAGATGGAACATTGTCTGGTTATTACTCCAGTCTGATAGAACATTCTGTTACTCCAGTCTGATAGAACATTGTGTTACTCCAGTCTGACAGAACATTGTTACTCCAGTCTGACAGAACATTGTGTTACTCCAGTCTGACAGAACATTGTGTTACTCCAGTCTGATAGAACATTGTGTTACTCCAGTCTGATAGAACATTGTGTTACTCCGGTCAGATGGAACATTGTGTTACTCCAGTCTGATGATACATTGTGTTACTCCAGTCTGATAGAACATTGTGTTACTCCAGTCTGACAGAACATTGTTACTCCAGTCTGACAGAACATTGTTACTCCAGTCTGACAGAACATTGTGTTACTCCAGTCTGATAGAACATTGTGTTACTCCAGTCTGATAGAACATTGTGTTACTCCGGTCAGATGGAACATTGTGTTACTCCGGTCTGATGGAACATTGTGTTACTCCAGTCTGATGGAACATTGTGTTACTCCAGTCTGATAGAACATTGTGTTACTCCGGTCAGATGGAACATTGTGTTACTCCGGTCAGATGGAACATTGTGTTACTCCGGTCAGATGGAACATTGTGTTACTCCAGTCTGATAGAACATTGTGTTACTCCAGTCTGATAGAACATTGTGTTACTCTGTTCAGATGGAACATTGTCTGGTTAGCTACTCCAGTCTGATAGAACATTGTGTGGTTAGTTACTCCAGTCTGATAGAACATTGTGTTACTCCAGTCTGATAGAACATTGTGTTACTCCAGTCTGATAGAACATTGTCTGGTTAGCTACTCCAGTCTGATAGAACATTGTGTGGTTAGTTACTCCAGTCTGATAGAACATTGTGTTACTCCAGTCTGATAGAACATTGTGTTACTCCAGTCTGATAGAACATTGTGTTACTCTTGTCTGATAGAACATTGTGTTACTCTTGTCTGATAGAACATTGTGTTACTCTTGTCTGATAGAACATTGTGTTACTCCAGTCTGATAGAACATTGTGTTACTCCAGTCTGACAGAACTTTGTTTTACTCTATTCAGATGGAACATTGTCTGGTTATCTACTCCAGTCTGATAGAACATTCTGTTACTCCAGTCTGATAGAACATTGTGTTACTCCAGTCTGACAGAACATTGTTACTCCAGTCTGACAGAACATTGTGTTACTCCAGTCTGATAGAACATTGTGTTACTCCAGTCTGATAGAACATTGTGTTACTCCGGTCTGATGGAACATTGTGTTACTCCGGTCAGATGGAACATTGTGTTACTCCAGTCTGATAGAACATTGTGTTACTCCAGTCTGATAGAACATTGTGTTACTCCAGTCTGATAGAACATTGTTACTCCAGTCTGACAGAACATTGTGTTACTCCAGTCTGATAGAACATTGTGTTACTCCAGTCTGATAGAACATTGTGTTACTCCGGTCTGATAGAACATTGTGTTACTCCGGTCAGATGGAACATTGTGTTACTCCAGTCTGATGGAACATTGTGTTACTCCAGTCTGATGGAACATTGTGTTACTCCAGTCTGATAGAACATTGTGTTACTCCGGTCAGATGGAACATTGTGTTACTCCGGTCAGATGGAACATTGTGTTACTCCGGTCAGATGGAACATTGTGTTACTCCGGTCTGATAGAACATCTTGTTACTCCAGTCTGATAGAACATTGTGTTACTCTGTTCAGATGGAACATTGTCTGGTTAGCTACTCCAGTCTGATAGAACATTGTGTGGTTAGTTACTCCAGTCTGATAGAACATTGTGTTACTCCAGTCTGATAGAACATTGTGTTATTCTGTTCAGATGGAACATTGTCTGGTTAGCTACTCCAGTCTGATAGAACATTGTGTTACTCCAGTCTGACAGAACATTTATGGTTAGTTACTCCAGTCTGATAGAACATTGTCTGGTTTGTTACTCCAGTCTGACAGAACATTGTCTGGGTAGTTATTCCAGTCTGATAGAACATTGTCTGGTTAGTTACACCAGTCTGATAGAACATTGTCTGGTTAGTTACTCCAGTCTGATAGAACATTGTGTTCCTCCAGTCTGATAGAACATTGTGTTACTCCTCCAGTCTGATAGAACATTGTGTTACTCCAGTCTGATAGAACATTGTGTTACTCCAGTCTGATAGAACATTGTGTTACTCCAGTCTGATAGAACATTGTGTTACTCTGTTCAGATGGAACATTGTCTGGTTAGTTACTCCAGTCTGATAGAACACTGTTTTACATTGTGTTACCAGTCTGATAGAACATTGTGTTACTCCAGTTCACATGGAACATTGTGTTACTCCAGTCTGATAGAACATTGTGTTACTCCAGTCTGATAGAACATTGTGTTACTCCAGTCTGATAGAACATTGTGTTACTCCAGTCTGATAGAACATTGTGTTACTCCAGTCTGATAGAACATTGTGTTACTCCAGTCTGATAGAACATTGTGTTACTCCAGTCTGATAGAACATTGTGTTACTCTGTTCAGAGTCTGATAGAACATTGTCTGAACATTGTGTTAGTTAGAACATTGTTGTTCCAGTCTGATAGAACATTGTCTGGGTATTGTTATTCCAGTCTGATAGAACATTGTCTTGTTAGTTACACCAGTCTGATAGAACATTGTCTGGTTAGTTACTCCAGTCTGATAGAACATTGTCTGGTTAGTTACTCCAGTCTGATTGAACATTGTCTGGTTAGTTACTCCAGTCTGATAGAACATTGTCTGGGTAGTTATTCCAGTCTGATAGAACATTGTCTGGTTAGTTACTCCAGTCTGATAGAACATTGTCTGGTTAGTTACTCCAGTCTGATAGAACATTGTCTGGTTAGTTACTCCAGTCTGATAGAACATTGTCTGGTTAGTTACTCCAGTCTGATAGAACATTGTGTTACTCCAGTCTGTTACTCCAGTCTGATAGAACATTGTGTTACTCCAGTCTGATAGAACATTGTGTTACTCCAGTCTGATAGAACATTGTGTTACTCCAGTCTGATAGAACATTGTGTTACTCCAGTCTGATAGAACATTGTGTTACTCCAGTCTGATAGAACATTGTGTTACTCCAGTCTGATAGAACATTGTGTTACTCATTGTGTTACTCCAGTCTGATAGAACATTGTGTTACATTGTGTTACTCCAGTCTGACAGAACTTTGTTTTACTCCATTCAGATGGAACATTGTCTGTTATCTACTCCAGTCTGATAGAACATTCTGTTACTCCAGTCTGATAGAACATTGTGTTACTCCAGTCTGACAGAACATTGTTACTCCAGTCTGACAGAAGAACATTGTGTTACTCCAGTCTGATAGAACATTGTGTTACTCCAGTCTGATAGAACATTGTGTTACTCCAGTCAGATGGAACATTGTGTTACTCCAGTCTGATGATTGTGTTACATTGTGTTACTCCAGTCTGATAGAACATTGTGTTACTGATAGAACATTGTGTTACTCCAGTCTGATAGAACATTGTGTTACTCCAGTCTGACAGAACATTGTTACTCCAGTCTGATAGAACATTGTGTTACTCCAGTCTGATAGAACATTGTGTTACTCAGTCTGATAGAACATTGATAGAACATTGTGTTACTCCAGTCTGATAGAACATTGTGTTACTCCGGTCAGATGGAACATTGTGTTACTCCAGTCTGATGGAACATTGTGTTACTCCAGTCTGATGGAACATTGTGTTACTCCAGTCTGATAGAACATTGTGTTACTCCGGTCAGATGGAACATTGTGTTACTCAGTCGGTCAGATGGAACATTGTGTTACTCCGGTCTGATGGAACATTGTGTTACTGTCAGATGGAACATTGTGTTACTCCGGTCAGATGGAACATTGTGTTACTCCAGATGGAACATTGTGTCAGATGGAACATTGTGTTACTCCAGTCTGATAGAACATTGTGTTACTCCAGTTTGATAGAACATTGTGTTATTCTGTTCAGATGGAACATTGTCTGGTTAGCTACTCCAGTCTGATAGAACATTGTGTTACTCCAGTCTGACGGAACATTTACTGTCTGATAGAACATTAGTTACTCCAGTCTGAGAGAACATTGTCTGGTTTGTTACTCCAGTCTGATAGAACATTGTCTGGGTAGTTATTCCAGTCTGATAGAACATTGTCTGATAGAACATTAGTTACACCAGTCTGATAGAACATTGTCTGATAGTTAGTTACTCCAGTCTGATAGAACATTGTCTGGTTAGTTACTCCAGTCTGATAGAACATTGTCTGGTTAGTTACTCCAGTCTGATAGAACATTGTCTGGTTAGTTACTCCAGTCTGATAGAACATTGTCTGGTTAGTTACTCCAGTCTGATAGAACATTGTTGTTACTCCAGTTAGTTACTCCAGTCTGATAGAACATTGTCTGGTTAGTTACTCCAGTCTGATAGAACATTGTGTTACTCCAGTCTGATAGAACATTGTGTTACTCCAGTCTGATAGAACATTGTGTTACTCCAGTCTGATAGAACATTGTGTTACTCCAGTCTGATAGAACATTGTGTTACTCCAGTCTGATAGAACATTGTGTTTCTGTCTCTGTTCAGATGGAACATTGTCTGATAGTTAGTTACTCCAGTCTGATAGAACACTGTTTTACTCCAGTCTGATAGAACATTGTGTTACTCCAGTCTGATGGAACATTGTGTTACTCCAGTCTGATAGAACATTGTGTTACTCCAGTCTGATAGAACATTGTGTTACTCCAGTCTGATAGAACATTGTGTTACTCCAGTCTGATAGAACATTGAACATTGTGTTACTCCAGTCTGATAGAACATTGTTACTCCAGTCTGATAGAACATTGTGTTACTCCAGTCTGATAGAACATTGTGTTACTCCAGTCTGATAGAACATTGTGTTACTCCAGTCTGATAGAACATTGTGTTACTCCAGTTCTGATGGAACATTGTCATTTGTTAGTTACTCCAGTCTGATAGAACACTGTTTTACTCCAGTCTGATAGAACATTGTGTTACTCCAGTTCACATGGAACATTGTGTTACTCCAGTCTGATAGAACATTGTGTTACTCCAGTCTGATAGAACATTGTGTTACTCCAGTCTGATAGAACATTGTGTTACTCCAGTCTGATAGAACATTGTGTTACTCCAGTCTGATAGAACATTGTGTTACTCCAGTCTGATAGAACATTGTGTTACTCCAGTCTGATAGAACATTGTGTTACTCCAGTCTGATAGAACATTGTGTTACTCCAGTCTGATAGAACATTGTGAACATTTGTTACTCCAGTCTGATAGAACATTGTGTTCAGATGGAACATTGTCTGATAGTTAGCTACTCCAGTCTGATAGAACACTGTGTTACTCCAGTCTGACGGAACATTGTCTGGTTAGTTACTCCAGTCTGATAGAACATTGTCTGGTTTGTTACTCCAGAATGATAGAACATTGTCTAGTTAGTTACTCCAGTCTGATAGAACATTGTGTTACTCCAGTCTAATAGAACATTGTGTTACTCCAGTCTGATAGAACATTGTGTTACTCCAGTCTGATAGAACATTGTCTGGTTATTTACTCCAGTCTGACAGAACATTGTGTTACTCCAGTCTGATAGAACATTGTCTGGTTATTTACTCCAGTCTGATGGAACATTGTGTTACTCCAGTCTGATAGAACATTGTCACTCCAGTCTGATAGAACATTGTCTGGTTATTTACTCCAGTCTGACAGAACATTGTGTTACTCCGGTCAGATGGAACATTGTGTTACTCCAGTCTGATGGAACATTGTGTTACTCCAGTCTGATGGAACATTGTGTTACTCCAGTCTGACAGAACATTGTGTTACTCCAGTCTGATAGAACATTGTGTTACTCCAGTCTGACAGAACATTGTGTTACTCCAGTCTGATAGAACATTGTGTTACTCCAGTCAGTGGAACATTGTGTTACTCCAGTCTGGAACATTGTGTTACTCCAGTCTGATAGAACATTGTGAGATTGTGTTACTCCAGTCTGATAGAACATTGTGTTACTCCAGTCTGATAGAACATTGTGTTACTCCAGTCTGATGGAACATTGTGTTACTCCAGTCTGATAGAACATTGTGTTACTCCGGTCAGATGGAACATTGTGTTACTCCAGTCTGATAGAACAGTCTGATGGAACATTGTGTTACTCCAGTCTGATAGAACAGTCAGTGATGGAACATTGTGTTACTCCGGTCTGATGGAACATTGTGTTACTCCGGTCAGATGGAACATTGTGTTACTCCAGTCTGATAGAACATTGTGTTACTCCAGTCTGATAGAACATTGTGTTACTCCAGTCTGATGGAACATTGTGTTACTCCAGTCTGATGGAACATTGTGTTACTCCAGTCTGATGGAACATTGTGTTACTCCAGTCTGATGGAACATTGTGTTACTCCAGTCTGATAGAACATTGTCACTCCAGTCTGATAGAACATTGTGTTACTCCAGTCTGATAGAACATTGTGTTACTCCAGTCTGATAGAACATTGTGTTACTCCAGTCTGATAGAACATTGTGTTACTCCAGTCTGATAGAACATTGTGTTACTCCAGTCTGACAGAACATTGTGTTATAGAACATTGTGTTACTCTAGTCTGATAGAACATTGTGTTACTCCAGTCTGATAGAACATTGTCTTACATTGTGTTCCAGTCTGATAGAACATTGTGTTACTCCAGTCTGATAGAACATTGTGTTACTCCAGTCTGATAGAACATTGTGTTACTCCAGTCTGAGAACATTGTCACTCCAGTCTGATAGAACATTGTCTGGTTATTTACTCCAGTCTGACAGAACATTGTGTTACTCCAGTCTGATAGAACATTGTCTGGTTATTTACTCCAGTCTGATGGAACATTGTGTTACTCCAGTCTGTCTGATAGAACATTGTCACTCCAGTCTGATAGAACATTGTGTTACTCCAGTCTGATGGAACATTGTGTTACTCCAGTCTGATGGACTCCAGTCTGATGGAACATTGTGTTACTCCAGTCTGATAGAACAGTCTGATAGAACATTGTCACTCCAGTCTGATAGAACAACAGTCTGATAGAACATTGTGTTACTCCAGTCTGATAGAACATTGTGTTACTCCAGTCTGATCCAGTCTGATGGAACATTGTGTTACTCCAGTCTGATAGAACATTGTGTTACTCCAGTCTGATAGAACATTGTCTGGTTATTTACTCCAGTCTGATAGAACATTGTCTGGTTATTTACTCCAGTCTGATAGAACATTGTCTGGTTATTTACTCCAGTCTGATAGAACATTGTCTGGTTATTTACTCCAGTCTGACAGAACATTGTGTTACTCCAGTCTGATAGAACATTGTCTGGTTATTTACTCCAGTCTGATGGAACATTGTGTTACTCCAGTCTGATAGAACATTGTCACTCCAGTCTGATAGAACATTGTCTGGTTATTTACTCCAGTCTGACAGAACATTGTGTTACTCCGGTTTAGAACATTGTTACTCCAGTCTGATAGAACATTGTTTACTCCAGTCTGACAGAACATTGTGTTACTCCGGTCTGATGGAACATTGTGTTACTCCAGTCTGACAGTCTGATAGAACATTGTCTGGTTATTTACTCCAGTTACTCCAGTCTGATAGAACATTGTGTTACTCCAGTCTGACAGAACATTGTGTTACTCCAGTCTGACAGAACATTGTGTTACTCCAGTCTGATAGAACATTGTGTTACTCCAGTCTGACAGAACATTGTGTTACTCCAGTCTGACAGAACATTGTGTTACTCCAGTCTGATGGAACATTGTGTTACTCCAGTCTGACGGAACATTGTGTTACTCCGGTCTGATGGAACATTGTGTTACTCCGGTCTGATAGAACATTGTGTTACTCCGGTCTGATGGAACATTGTGTTACTCCAGTCTGATAGAACATTGTGTTACTCCGGTCAGATGGAACATTGTGTTACTCCAGTCTGATGGAACATTGTGTTACTCCAGTCTGATGGAACATTGTGTTACTCCAGTCTGATGGAATGTAGTCTTTAACCTTCGTAGAACTGTTATGTTTGATGTCATAAGGTGAATGTTGTGGTTCACCTCCTCCTTCTCTTCTGTCCTGTAGTCTCTGAAGCCTAGCAACCACGCCACCATCCAGAGCATTGTGAGAGCGGTAGGGGTGGTGTCTGGTATCCCTGAGCCCTGCTGTGTCCCAGACAAGATGTCTTCCCTCTCCATCCTCTTCTTCGACGAGGACAAGAACGTGGTGCTCAAAGTCTACCCAAACATGACTGTGGACTCCTGCGCCTGCAGATAGGGATAATTACCACACACACACACACACACACATAGAACAAACTCTCTGCAGCATAGCCACCTCTCAAGGATATTCCACTTTTGCACTCTCAGAGAGGTTCGGGATTACAATATACTATCTAAATGAAGATGGACCTTTTCAGGGAAGGACTGCTGGACCTTCCTCCTACTGGAATCCTGAAGCACCCTGGGAAATAGACAGCTGACTAGTCTCATCATCAACATCGCTATCACCACCATCATCATCATGGGTTTTTACTTGTTTGAATACAATTAACCAACCGCTGGCAAGGAGGACCTAATGCAGTTTGAGGTAGCACCTTAAAGAGGGAGGCAAAAACACCCAGAATGAAAGACCTTCTGTGATTCTTGAGCTCCAACAGTATGTATGTTATTCTCTACAGGTATCTATCTCTTATTCACTATAACCAACAGGGAGCTCCAACAGTATGTATGTTATTCTCTACAGGTATCTATCTCTTATTCACTATAACCGACAGTGAGCTGTTCCTGAGCTCCAACAGTATTGGGACAGTGAGCTCCAACAGTAGTGGGACAGTGAGCTCCAACAGTAGTGGGACAGTGAGCTCCAACAGTATTGGGACAGTGAGCTCCAACAGTAGTGGGACAGTGAGCTCCAACAGTAGTGGGACAGTGAGCTCCAACAGTAGTGGGACAGTGAGCTCCAACAGTAGTGGGACAGTGAGCTCCAACAGTAGTGGGACAGTGAGCTCCAACAGTAGTGGGACATTGAGCTCCAACAGTAGTGGGACAGTGAGCTCCAACAGTAGTGGGACAGTGAGCTCCAACAGTATTGGGACAGTGAGCTCCAACAGTAGTGGGACAGTGAGCTCCAACAGTATTGGGACAGTGACCCATTTGTTGTTGTTTTGGCTCTGTACTCCAGCACTTTGAAATTTGAAATTATACATTGACTGTGAGGTTAAAGTGCAAACTGTCAACATTCATTTGAGGGTATTTTCATCCGTATCGGGTGAACCGTTTAGAAAGTACAGAACTTTTTGTACCTAGGCCACCCATTTTAGGGGACCAAAAGTATTGGGACAAATTCACTTATGTGTATTTAAGTAGTCCTTAATGAATCACAATGAGTGAGAAAGTTACAGATACACACATACCCCCAAGACATGCTAACCTCTCACCATTACAATAACAGGGGAGGTTAGCAAATCCCCAAGACATGCTAACCTCTCACCATTACAATAACAGGGGTGGTTAGCAAATCCCCAAGACATGCTAACCTCTCACCATTACAATAACAGGGGAGTTTAACATACCCTCAAGACATGCTAACCTCTCACCATTACAATAACAGGGGAGGTTAGCATTTTATATCATATCCCCAAGACATGCTAACCCTCTCACCATTACAAGAACAGGGGTGGTTAGCATATCCCCAAGACATGCTAACCTCTCACCATTACAATAACAGGGGAGGTTAACATACCCTCAAGACATGCTAACCTCTCACCATTACAATAACAGGGGAGGTTAGCATTTTATATCATATCCCAAAGACATGCTAACCCTCTCACCATTACAATAACAGGGGAGGTTAGCATTTTATATCATATCCCCAAGACATGCTAACCCTCTCACCATTACAATAACAGGGGTGGTTAGCATATCCCCAAGACATGCTAACCTCTCACCATTACAATAACAGGGGAGGTTAACATACCCTCAAGACATGCTAACCTCTCACCATTACAATAACAAGGGAGGTTAGCATACCCCCAAGACATGCATTTTTGAGAGGGGGTATGATATTTGTGCGTCTGTAACTTTCTCACTCATCAGGATTATCCGTAACCATGGTATAATCCACATTAAGTGTTTAGAAACAGTCTATTCTTATTTACAATAAAAGTGACTTCAAAATGACACAATACATTCTTTACCATTCATTTCTATTGGGCACAATATACTCTGAAACACAACCAAAACAAACAGCAAATGGATCCAACAAGTTTGTAGAGTCACAAGCTTGATGTAGTCATTGCATGCTAGGAACATGGGACAAAATACTACACTTTTCCCATAAAACGGGGGAACAAATAAATGAATTTGTCCTAATACATTTGATCCCCTAAAATGGGGGAACTTGGAACAAAAAGTGCTGTACGATTTCAAATCTGAAGTTCTGAGTACAAAGCCAAAACAGCTCACTGTATCTGCCCCTGTTTTAATAACCACAGGACCCCAGTACTGCCCCTGTTTTAATAACCACAGGACCCCGGTACAGCCCCTGTTTTAATAACACCAGGACCCCGGTACAGCCTCGTCACCCCGGTACAGCCTCGTCACCCCGGTACAGCCTCGTCACCCCGGTACAGCCTCGTCACCCCGGTACAGCCTCGTCACCCCGGTACAGCCTCGTCACCCCGGTGCAGCCTCGTCACCCCGGTGCAGCCTCGTCACCCCGGTGCAGCCTCGTCACCCCGGTGCAGCCTCGTCACCCCGGTATTGCCTCAGTGTGACTCTTCTGGGTTGACTGAAGTGGACAGACAGACACATTCTATATCATTCCTCCCCAGTTCTAAGTTTTTTTTTACCATTACCAAGGAACCTCCACCTCTCCTCAACCTCTTCCTCTACCACCTCCTCTTCCTCCTCTCTTCCACCTCTCCGTCCTCCACCTCCTCGCCTTATCCTCCTCCTCCCTCTCCAACTCCTCGTCCTCCTCCTCCCTCTCCAACCACCTCTTCCTCCCTCTCCTCATCCTCCTCCTCCACCTCTTCCTCCACCTCTTCTCATGCTCCTCCTCCACCTCTTCCTCTACCTCCTCCACCTCTTCCTCCCCTCTTCTCATGCTCCTCCTCCACCTCTTCCTCCAACTCCTCCACCTCTTCCACCTCCTCCTCCCTCTCCAACTCCTCCACCTCTTCCTCTTCCTCCTCCCTCTCCTACTCATCCTCCATTTTTTTACGGCATGGCTATATGTTAGTGTCTATGTCCTTAATATAACCTTGTTACTCACTATATATGAACATAATGTATGCATACGTATTGCCTTGGCTGCTATAGAGAGATATATTTGATTCCAAAGCCAGATATTGTGATGTAAAGTGAATTACATACTACATACATCTTTTTCATTGTTTAGATAGTTTATCCATAAAGTATAAAGTATAATTGTACATATTGATAGAACTTCTAAGAATAATTCATATGCAAAACAAGTAAGCTATATTTCATACGTTCAAGTCTGGGATAAAATGTGGTAAAACAGTTATAGTTTACCTGAGAATATATTTTATTTGAGTGTTGTAGTTGAATAGGCTGAATAGGTTGGGTGGTAGTGGTAGTGTTGTAGTAGTAGAAGCAGTAGTAGTTGTAGTAGTAGTTGTAGAAGCAGTAGTAGTGGTAGTAGTAGTAGTATTGCTGGTAGTAGTAGTAGTGCTGGTAGTAGTAGTGGTAGTAGTAGTAGTATGACTACCAGTTTATTAGGTACACCCATCTAGTACCAGGCCAGTTTATTAGGTACACGTGGTGGAGGACGACCATTTATGACATACTGAATCACCACGCTCAAAGTCGTTTAAGTCACTTGTTTCGCCCATTCTAACGTTCATTGGAACAGTAACTGAATGCTTTGAAGCCTGTCTGCTTTATATAGCATGCCATGGCCACGTGACTCACTGTCTGTAGGAGCGATCCATTTTGGTGAACGTGGTTGTGCACCTAATAAAGTGGCCGGTGAGTGTAGTTTAGAATAACATAGCCATATCGAGTAACAACATGTTATTTACAACTGGCTTGATCTGAGAGCAGGATGACATCATTATTCAAACCCGAAGTTCATTTAGCCTGACAGGCAAATCGCCAGCACGTATCTGCTCGTCATTGGCTACCAAGCCCTCATTGGTTGTCTATCTCACTAGACATTGGTATTGTCTCTAAATGCATGTGCAGCATACATCACTGAGAGGCTTGAAAGGCATGGCTGCACCATCACTGGTAGATCGCCCATGTCTTTCTAGTCTGGACTCGGCTATGGATTCAAATATTTCCTACATAATGAAGTCTGTCAACCACATATTTATTTACAGCAGGTAGAATACAATGTAGAGGCAAACGCTAGATTTATTTTAATATAGATTTGTACAGTGTTTTTGTATATAATGCACTATATGTCAATGATATTCTAATGCTGTCTCCTTGGAGAAGGGACCACACTCTTGTTGAATGGATGAATTCAGCTCCCGATCAACTGAAATGGAATTCAGAATCGCCGTTTGAAAAGGCTTCTTTGTGAATAATCTAGACCATTCTATGGAATTATAGATTCACAGAACAACATTCTATGGAATTATAGATTCACAGAACAACATTCTATGGAATTATAGATTCACAGAACAACATTCTATGGAATTATAGAATCACAGAACAACTGAAGGGATGGAATCAGCTGACGTGGAGCTGAACTGTCTTCAACTAGCAAACACAGATTTACTTTTATAAAAACTGGGTATTTTTTTATAAGAGAACAGAGTTTTCAATGAGTGAATTTTTTGTTGTTGTTGATAATAATCATGGTTGATAATAAAAATGTACATCCTGATAGTATTGCAAATTATATCCAGTAAACACTATTTGTTTTGTGCACACATCGTTTTTGTTTATATGTAAACTATTGTGAAGTGTTTGTCTGCCATCCTCCAGTATTTTCTTCTTCACATTGTTCCATTTGAGTGATTCATGTATCTGAATGGAGTGCTTCCTTACAGGTCATAAGGTATAAGTATATCAGCAGTTTGATAGACTAGTGTCCTGTCCAGGGGCTGTCCTGTACATCAATCTATCTCACTACAGAAACAGGAGATATTGTAGACTGGTGTCCTGTCCAGGGGGTGTCCTAGTGTCCTAGTGTCCTGTCCAGGGGGTGGACTAGTGTCCTGTCCAGGGGGTGTACTAGTGTCCTGTCCAGGGGGTGTCCTGTACATCAATCTATCTCACTACAGAAACAGGAGATATTGTATACTGGTTTCCTGTCCAGGGGGTGGACTAGTGTCCTGTCCAGGGGTGGACTAGTGTCCTGTTCTAGTGTCCTGGGGGTGGACTAGTGTCCTGTCCAGGGGTGGACTAGTGTCCTGTCCAGGGGGTGGACTAGTGTCCTGTCCAGGGGTGGACTAGTGTCCTGTCCAGGGGGTGGACTAGTGTCCTGTCCAGGGGTGGACTAGTGTCCTGTCCAGGGGATGTACTAGTGTCCTGTCCAGGGGATGTACTAGTGTCCTGTCCAGGGGTGTACTAGTGTCCTGTCCAGGGGTGTACTAGTGTCCTGTCCAGGGGGTGGACTAGTGTCCTGTCCAGGGGTGGACTAGTGTCCTGTCCAGGGGTGGACTAGTGTCCTGTCCAGGGGGTGGACTAGTGTCCTGTCCAGGGGGTGGACTAGTGTCCTGTCCAGGGGGTGGACTAGTGTCCTGTCCAGGGGGTGGACTAGTGTCCTGTCCAGGGGGTGGACTAGTGTCCTGTCCAGGGGTGGACTAGTGTCCAGGGGTGGACTAGTGTCCTGTCCAGGGGTGGACTAGTGTCCTGTCCAGGGGTGGACTAGTGTCCTGTCCAGGGGGTGTACTAGTGTCCTGTCCAGGGGGTGGACTAGTGTCCTGTCCAGGGGGTGGACTAGTGTCCTGTCCAGGGGGTGAATACGATTCAATGCGATACAACACGATTCAATACGATACTATATTATTCAATGTGATACAACACGATTCAATGTGATACAACACGATTCAATGTGATACAACACGATTCAATGTGATACAACATGATTCAATGTGATAAAACACGATTCAATGCGATACGATACGATTCAATGCGATACCATACGATTCAATGCGATACCATACGATTCAATGCAATACCGTGTGTTTATTCAATCCACTTTAGAGTAAGGCTGTTCAGTAACAAAATGTGTAAAAAGTCAAGGGGTCTGAATACATTCCGAAGGCCATGTATCTTGATTAGATAACTATTCACCACCTGAGTCAATACATGTTAGAATCACCTTCTCCAGAGATTACAGCTGTGAGTCTTTCTGGGTAAGTCTCTAAGAGCTTTTCACACCTGGATTGTACAATATTCTGACATTATTCTTTTCAAAATTCATCAAGCTCTGTCAAATTAGTTGTTGATCATAGGTGTTCCAGTCTCCCTACATAGTGATGAGAGGTGTTCCAGTCTCCATACATAGTGATGAGAGGTGTTCCAGTCTCCCTACATAGTGATGAGAGGTGTTCCAGTCTCCCTACATAATGATGAAAGGTGTTCCAGTCTCCATACATAATGATGAGAGGTGTTCCAGTCTCCCTACATAGTGATGAGAGGTGTTCCAGTCTCCCTACATAATGATGAAAGGTGTTCCAGTCTCCATACATAATGATGAGAGGTGTTCCAGTCTCCATACATAGTGATGAGAGGTGTTCCAGTCTCCCTACATAATGATGAGAGGTGTTACATTTACATTTACATTTAAGTCATTTAGCAGACGCTCTTATCCAGAGCGACTTACAAATTGGTGCATTCACCTTATGACATCCAGTGGAACAGTCACTTTACAATAGTGCATCTAAATCTTAAAGGGGGGGGGTGAGAGGGATTACTTATCCTATCCTAGGTATTCCTTAAAGAGGTGGGGTTTCAGGTGTCTCCGGAAGGTGGTGATTGACTCCGCTGTCCTGGCGTCGTGAGGGAGTTTGTTCCACCATTGGGGGGCCAGAGCAGCGAACAGTTTTGACTGGGCTGAGCGGGAACTGTACTTCCTCAGTGGTAGGGATGAACGCAGTGCCCTTGTTTGGGTGTAGGGCCTGATCAGAGCCTGGAGGTACTGAGGTGCCGTTCCCCTCACAGCTCCGTAGGCAAGCACCATGGTCTTGTAGCGGAAGCGAGCTTCAACTGGAAGCCAGTGGAGAGAGCGGAGGAGCGGGGTGACGTGAGAGAACTTGGGAAGGTTGAACACCAGACGGGCTGCAGCGTTCTGGATGAGTTGTAGGGGTTTAATGGCACAGGCAGGGAGCCCAGCCAACAGCGAGTTGCAGTAATCCAGACGGGAGATGACAAGTGCCTGGATTAGGACCTGAGCCGCTTCCTGTGTGAGGCAGGGTCGTACTCTGCGGATGTTGTAGAGCATGAACCTACAGGAACGGGCCACCGCCTTGATGTTGGTTGAGAACGACAGGGTGTTGTCCAGGATCACGCCAAGGTTCTTAGCGCTCTGGGAGGAGGACACAATGGAGTTGTCAACCGTGATGGCTAGATCATGGAACGGGCAGTCCTTCCCCGGGAGGAAGAGCAGCTCCGTCTTGCCGAGGTTCAGCTTGAGGTGGTGATCCGTCATCCACACTGATATGTCTGCCAGACATGCAGAGATGCGATTCGCCACCTGGTCATCAGAAGGTGGAAAGTAGAAGATTAATTGTGTGTCGTCTGCATAGCAATGATAGGAGAGACCATGTGAGGTTATGACAGAGCCAAGTGACTTGGTGTATAGCGAGAATAGGAGAGGGCCTAGAACAGAGCCCTGGGGGACACCAGTGGTGAGAGCGCGTGGTGAGGAGACAGATTCTCGCCACGCCACCTGGTAGGAGCGACCTGTCAGGTAGGACGCAATCCAAGCGTGGGCCGCGCCGGAGATGCCCAACTCGGAGAGGGTGGAGAGGAGGATCTGATGGTTCACAGTATCGAAGGCAGCCGATAGATCTAGAAGGATGAGAGCAGAGGAGAGAGAGTTAGCTTTAGCAGTGCGGAGCGCCTCCGTGATACAGAGGAGAGCAGTCTCAGTTGAATGACTAGTCTTGAAACCTGACTGATTTGGATCAAGAAGGTCATTCAGAGAGAGATAGCGGGAGAGCTGGCCAAGGACGGCACGTTCAAGAGTTTTGGAGAGAAAAGAAAGAAGGGATACTGGTCTGTAATTGTTGACATCGGAGGGATCGAGTGTAGGTTTTTTCAGAAGGGGTGCAACTCTCGCTCTCTTGAAGACGGAAGGGACGTAGCCGGCGGTCAGGGATGAGTTGATGAGCGAGGTGAGGTAAGGGAGAAGGTCTCCGGAAATGGTCTGGAGAAGAGAGGAGGGGATAGGGTCAAGCGGGCAGGTTGTTGGGCGGCCGGCCGTCACAAGACGCGAGATTTCATCTGGAAAGAGAGAGGGGAGAAAGAGGTCAGAGGACAGGGTAGGGCAGTGTGAGCAGAACCAGCGGTGTCGTTTGACTTAGCAAACGAGGATCGGATGTCGTCAACCTTCTTTTCAAAATGGTTGACGAAGTCATCTGCAGAGAGGGAGGAGGGGGAGGAGGATTCAGGAGGGAGGAGAAGGTGGCAAAGAGCTTCCTAGGGTTAGAGGCAGATGCTTGGAATTTAGCGTGGTAGAAAGTGGCTTTAGCAGCAGAGACAGAGGAGGAAAATGTAGAGAGGAGGGAGTGAAAGGATGCCAGGTCCGCAGGGAGGCGAGTTTTCCTCCATTTCCGCTCGGCTGCCCGGAGCCCTGTTCTGTGAGCTCGCAATGAGTCATCGAGCCACGGAGCGGGAGGGGAGGACCGAGCCGGCCTGGAGGATAGGGGACATAGAGAGTCAAGGGATGCAGAGAGGGAGGAGAGGAGGGTTGAGGAGGCAGAATCAGGAGATAGGTGGGAGAAGGTTTGAGCGGAGGGAAGAGATGATAGGATGGAAGAGGAGAGAGTAGCGGGGAGAGAGAGAGCGAAGGTTGGGACGGCGCGATACCATCCGAGTAGGGGCAGTGTGGGAGGTGTTGGATGAGAGCGAGAGGGAAAAGGATACAAGGCAGTGGTCGGAGACTTGGAGGGGAGTTGCAATGAGGTTAGTGGAGGAACAGCATCTAGTAAAGATGAGGTCGAGCGTATTGCCTGCCTTGTGAGTAGGGGGGGAAGGTGAGAGGGTGAGGTCAAAAGAGGAGAGGAGTGGAAAGAAGGAGGCAGAGAGGAAAGAGTCAAAGGTTGACGTGGGGAGGTTAAAGTCGCCCAGAACTGTGAGAGGTGAGCCGTCCTCAGGAAAGGAGCTTATCAAGGCATCAAGCTCATTGATGAACTCTCCGAGGGAACCTGGAGGGCGATAAATGATAAGGATGTTAAGCTTGAAAGGGCTAGTAACTGTGACAGCATGGAATTCAAAGGAGGCGATAGACAGATGGGTAAGGGGAGAAAGAGAGAATGACCACTTGGGAGAGATGAGGATCCCGGTGCCACCACCCCGCTGACCAGACGCTCTCGGGGTGTGCGAGAACACGTGGGCGGACGAAGAGAGAGCAGTAGGAGTAGCAGTGTTGTCTGTGGTGATCCATGTTTCCGTCAGTGCCAAGAAGTCGAGGGACTGGAGGGAGGCATAGGCTGAGATGAACTCTGCCTTGTTGATCGCAGATTGGCAGTTCCAGAGGCTACCGGAGACCTGGAACTCCACGTGGGTCGTGCGCGCTGGGACCACCAGAGTAGGGTGGCCGCGGCCACGCGGTGTGGAGCGTTTGTATGGTCTGTGCAGAGAGGAGAGAACAGGGATAAACAGACACATAGTTGACAGGCTACAGAAGAGGCTACGCTAATGCAAAGGAGATTGGAATGACAAGTGGACTACACGTCTCGAATGTTCAGACAGTTAAGCTACGCAGCAAGAATCTTATTGACTTATTGATTAAAATGATACAGTACTGCTGAAGTAGGCCAGCTGGCAGTGGGTGCGTTGTTGACACTACACTAATCAAGTCGTTCCGTTGAGTGTAATAGTTTCTGCAGTGTTGCTATTCGGGGGCTAGCTGGCTAGCTAGCAGTGTTGTTTACGTTACGTTGCGTTAAAAGAACGACAATAGCTGGCTAGCGAACCTAGAAAATCGCTCTAGACTACACAATTATCTTTGATACAAAGACGGCTATGTAGCTAGCTATGTAGCTAGCTACGATCAAACAAATCAAACCGTTGTACTGTAATGAAATGAAGTGAAAATGTGATACTACCTGTGAATGCGACCGGGTTGTTGAGTTCTATACAGAAGACGTTGGCTAGCGTTGGCTAGCTAGCAGAGTCACCTACGTTAAGGACGACAAATAGCTGGCTAGCTAACCTCGGTAAATTAAGATAATCACTCTAAGACTACACACTCTAAACCTAAACAACATCTTATCTTGGATACGATGATACGAAGACAGCAAAGACAGCTATGTAGCTAGCTAACACTACACTAATCAAGTCGTTCAGTTGAGTGTAATAGTTTCTCCAGTGCAGCTAATCAGTGGACGTTAGCTAGCTGGCTAGTGAAGACTACGTTAGGACGGCGAAATACGATAATTACGCAATTATCTTTGATACAAAGACGGCTATGTAGCTAGCTGAGAAGAAATTGCTAAGATTAGACAAATCAAACCGTTGTGCTATAATGAAATATAATGAAAAAGTTATACTACCCGCGGGAGTGAAGTGCAGATGTGACCACTCGCTCCAACCGGAATTACTATATGAAATTTGACATGCTCAAAAATCCTGCAGAAATGCAAAATTGACTGGCCAGATGAACTCAGGATGGCCTGACAGTGATAGTTGCTCCTTTCCATCGCTCGTTATATTGACTTCATCATGTCCATTTTGTGATGTTTTTTCACTATAGAATCATATTGTAAGTGCACGTGCATTTGCAATATGTTTCAATGTGCATTTACCATATGAAATTTGACATGCTCAAAAATGCAAAATTGACTGGTCTGATGAACACAGGATGGCCGAGCAGTGATAGTTGTACATTTCCATCACTCGTTGTGTTGATTTCATCATCTCCGTTAGGTGATGTTTTTTCACTATAGAATCATATTGTAAGTGCACGTGCATTTGCAATATGTTTCAATGGTAGGCCCTACACCCAAACAAGGGCACTGCGTCCTGTTACCATATGAAATTTGACATGCTCAAAAATGCAAAATTGACTGGTCTGATGAACACAGGATGGCCGAGCAGTGATAGTTGTACATTTCCATCACTCGTTGTGTTGATTTCATCATGTCCGTTAGGTGATGTTTTTTCACTATAGAATCATATTGTAAGTGCACATGCATTTGCAATATGTTTCAATGTGCATTTACCATATGAAATTTGACATGCTCAAAAATGCAAAATTGACTGGCCTGATGAACACAGGATGGCCGAGCAGTGAGAGTTGTACCTTTCCATCACTCGTTGTGTTGATTTCATCATGTCCATTTGTTTATGTTTTCTCACTTTTGCAAAGTCACTGTGCATTTGCAATATGGTTCAATGGGCAGGTACCATCACGAATTTGTCATGCTATAAAAATCCTGCAGGAATGTGAAATTGACTGGCCTGATGAACACAGGATGGCCTGGCAGTGATAGTTGTTCCTTTCTATCACTCGTTGTGTTGATTTCATCATGTCCATTTGGTGATGTTTTTTCACTATAGAATCATATTGCAAATGCACGTGCATTGTTGTGCAACTGGTAACCCAAAAATAAAAATATGGTTGTAAATGCATTTACCGGGACTCCTATTGTCCATGCCCGCTATGGGAGTACCCTACTACGGCCCTCTATCTATGGGGTCCGTCCTGAGTGCTTTATGGACTGTTTAAAATATTCTGATGGATACGCATGTTGTGCAACTGGTGATTGAAAATAGGCACTTGGTAACCCCCCAAAAAATATGCTTGTAAATGCATTTACCGGTCATTCTAATATTAATGCTCGCTATGAGAACACAGGATGGCCGGGCAGTGATAGTTGTTCCTTTCCATCACTCGTTGTGTTGATTTCATCATGTCCATTAGGTGATGTTTTTTCACTATAGAATCATATTGTAAGTGCACGTGCATTTGCAATATGTTTCAATGTGCATTTACCATATGAAATTTGACATGCTCAAAAATGCAAAATTGACTGGTCTGATGAACACAGGATGGCCGAGCAGTAATAGTTGTTCCTTTCCATCACTCGATGTGTTGATTTCATCATGTCCATTTGGTGATGTTTTTTCACTATAGAATCATATTGCAAATGCACGTGCATTGTTGTGCAACTGGTAACCCAAAAATTAAAATATGGTTGTAAATGCATTTACCGGGACTCCTATTATCCATGCCCGCTATGGGAGTACCCTACTACGGCCCTCTATCTATGGGGGCAGTCCTGAGTGCTTTATGGACTGTTTAAAATATTCTGATGGATACGCATTGTTGTGCAACTGGTGATTGAAAATAGGCACCTGGTAACCCAAAAATGAAAATATGGTTGTGAATGCATTTACCGGTCATTCTGATATTAATGCCCGCTATGGGAACACAGGATGGCCGGGCAGTGATAGTTGTTCCTTTCCATCACTCGTTGTGTTGATTTCATCATGTCCATTAGGTGATGTTTTTTCACTATAGAATCATATTGTAAGTGCACGTGCATTTGCAATATGTTTCAATGTGCATTTACCATATGAAATTTGACATGCTCAAAAATGCAAAATTGACTGGTCTGACGAACACAGGATGGCCGAGCAGTGATAGTTGTACATTTCCATCACTCGTTGTGTTGATTTCATCATGTCCATTAGGTGATGTTTTTTCACAATAGAATCATATTGCAAGTGCACGTGCATTTGCAATATGGTTCAATGGACAATTACCATATGAAATTTGACATGCTCAAAAATCCTGCAGAAATGCAAAATTGACTGGCCAGATGAACTCGGGATGGCCTGACATTGATAGTTGCTCCTTTCCATCGCTCGTTGTGTTGACTTCATCATGTCCATTTTGTGATGTTTTTACACTATAGAATCATATTGCAAATGCACGTGCATTTGCAATATGTTTCAATGTGCATTTACCATATGAAATTTGACATGCTCAAAAATGCAAAATTGACTGGCCTGATGAACACAGGATGGCCGAGCAGTGAGAGTTGTACCTTTCCATCACTCGTTGTGTTGATTTCATCATGTCCATTTGTTTATGTTTTCTCACTTTTGCAAAGTCACTGTGCATTTGCAATATGGTTCAATGGGCAGGTACCATCACGAATTTGTCATGCTATAAAAATCCTGCAGGAATGTGAAATTGACTGGCCCGATGAACTCGGGATGGCTGGGCAGTGATTCTGGTTCATCTCAATGGCTCGTTAGGGTTGATTTCAGAATGTCACTTTTGGTGATGGTACCTCACTGTTTAAACATATTGCAAATGGACAAGAGTCACCAGCAAGTCACCGTCCATCAGTCAATTAGATATCATTCTGATACCAAACTGATACAAACTGACACTAAACCCACTTTTTCCAACCTGTTTAGTAGCCAACTATCACACACTTCAGAGCTGGCCCAAAATTCACAACGCCTTTGGTTCAAACCATAAAAAAAACATAAAACACGTAGTTACGTTCTAGCTGCGGGTCCATTTCTTATGTTACGTGTAGGCCTAGCTGAGGCGACCCCGAATCCCAAGTTTCGGCTCGATTGGTCATTTGGTGTCCGAGCAAAACCCTAATTGGTGCTGAAAATCCACTTTTTCCATGACTTGCTACGGGGTCCTTGAATGAGCTATCGGACAGAAACGTTGGGGTCTGTCTATATGGGCCGAGACGGTCGCAATGCACCCAGTCTTGTGTCTCTGAGACATTTCTAAATGTCGCCATTTTCGTAATGGTCAAAATGAATTGAAGTCATTGCAAATGTACGAAGCTGTTTCTCGGTCCGAGAACCGTCTAGAGCCACATAACTCACCACGCACTATCGACCTGAGGTCTAGAACAGGATTCTAAAGTTTCGGAACTCTAGGTCTGACGGTTCTTTTTTAGCTCGAACAAAGCTAACTATTGGAGGCACTGTCTGTCTCTACAAACCCCAATACGTCCCTCCTTCCAAGTTGTGTGTCTGTGTGATTTAGTTTTCCTTTGAAATTTTATGGGAAAAATGACTGATTTACAGTTCATGGGGGTTGCCTAATCATACATATGAAGTTTTGGACAGATCTGACTTTTTTAACCCCTCGAAACAGCCCCTGAGACACCAATTAAGGCACTTCCGGTTGGCACAGGAAGCTATAAGTCAAGACATATCCTCACTGGACCATGCTTTTACAGAATCCTGAGTTTTAAGTCCTTACGTTAAGAATTGACTGATTTACACAGGGTTGAATGCACTGTCTATCAAACTGCAGGCAGGTAATGGAAAAACACTTTTAGGGTGATTTTAACCACTTCCGGTTGGTCCAGGAAGCTTAGAATCAACACAGGTAGACCTCATACTGGCCTGATGGACTGTTACCAAAGACAGGTTCATACGGCATTCATAACCCATATAGACTTCAGGTTGAATTTAGGGGTAAAGGCAATGTATTCCTATGGGGAGAGAAGTCAATGCAAACTCTTTGAAGTAAACACCTTATTTTAACTATTAAGGGTTAATGCCACACGGTCAACGTTAGGCTTGCACGGATCGGAAGGACCTTAGGAACATACCTGAGGTCGAATTGTGCTTCTCACCCTAACGGTTCTCTCACTGTCACCCAAAAGCAAATGACGTTGTGGGGCAGGCTTCATTTTGGGCCTAATTTTCTAATGGTCGCTGCGCTTAGACCGAGCGAGCTACGGTCAAGCGGGATATCTCGTTGAACTCGGCACGGCCTAGAGATTATGTTTATGCCATTGCCTGCTCTCTGTGTCTTTGAGAACCGCACTTTTCACTCCATCCTTGCTGTGTGTGCGTGTGAGAGATTTTCTTTGACATCTGTTGGGAGAAATGACTGATTTACAGTTCATGAGGGTTACCTAGTCACACATATGAAGTTTTGAAAAGATCTGACCTTTTTAACCCATGGAAACTGCCACTGTGACACCATTAAAGGCACTTCCGGTTGGCACAGGAAGCTATAAATAAACTCATATCATGATTGGGGTATGCCTTTACAGAATCCTGAGTTTTAAATCTTTACGTTAAGAACTGAGTTATTTACGGAGGGTTTAGTGAGTGTGTGTTATTTCAGAAAATCATAGAAAATCACAGAAATCTCGCAGAGCTCCGCAGCACACTTTAAAAAGATTCGTAAGAACACCCTGCAACTGGATCTGTAACCGTTGAAAAAAAAAACACCTATCCGTGAACATCACCAAGGTGTCGTTTTATGATTTCTCTTAAATGACGATAGATAAATGGCTGGTTCTTTTTTTATTGACACCGGAGGCTCCTTGACTTTGACGTGAAGTGGAAAAATAATTTCTCTATTTTCATTTTGGACCTTTAATCCCAGATAAATGGCCATAACTCAAAAACCGTTGAGGCCTAGACGCCATCTTGTTCGGGGCCAACTGCCCATTATGCCGCCCCTACGCTCACCGAGTTTCGGCTTCTAAATATTTTCAGTTTTCGAGATAAGGCCCCGTCGTGAATCGTGATGTTTTGTCCAATAGCAATATGATCGCTTATGCCCTCTTGTGGGAATTTCCGGGACATCGGAAAAATGACCTAAATCTTATTATTTTTGTAAAACGGAAACCGAATGTCCGACAAAGTTCATTTGATGACTTCCTGGTAGGTCCGGCCCTGCCGCTCGGCCCGACGCCGTCCGCGAATTTTACAAACAATTTCGTCTAGTAAGGGACCGTACATTTGCAATATGGACTTTCTCACTAACCATACAGGTACTGCCGAAATCTTCCCTTAAGGTATGCTAACCATGTGTATGTGACAATTAAAATTGGATTTGATTTGATTTGAACAGGTCAGCACCTAGGGAGTAAATGTCAGTTGGTTTTTCATAGCCGATCATTCAGAGTATCTCCACCGCTCCTACTCTCTCTAGAGAGATGAAAACAGCAGGTCTGGGACAGGTAGCACGTCCGGTGAACAGGTCAGGGTTCCATAGCCGCAGGCTGAACAGTTGAAACTGGAGCAGCAGCACGACCAGGTGGACTGGCGACAGCAAGGAGTCATCAGCCCAGGTAGTCCTGAGGCATGGTCCCAGGGCTCAGGTCCTCCGAGAGAAAGAAAGAAAGAAAGAAAGAGAAAGAGAGAATTAGAGAGAGCATACTTAAATTCACACAGGACACCGGATAAGACAGGAGAAATACTCCAGATATAACAGACTGACCCTAGCCCCACGACACAAACTACAGCTTAAACACTGGAGGCTGAGACAGGAAGGGGTCAGGAGACACTGGCCCCATCCAATGATACTCCCAGACAGGGCCAAACAGGCAGAATATAACCCCACCCACTTTGCCAAATCACAGCCCTCATAACCACGAGAGGGATATCTTCAACCACCAATTTACCATCCTGAGACAAGGCCGAGTATAGCCCACAAAGATCTCCGCCACGGCACAACCCAAGGGGGGGCGCCAAACCGGACAGGAAAATCACTTCAGTGACTCAACCCACTCAAGTGACGCTCTTCTCCTAGGTACGGCATGGAAGAGCACCAGTAAGCCAGTGACGCAGCCACTGTAACAGGCTAGCGGTAGCTAATGTGGCAATTTTATTTCAAGTAGGACAACAGCCTACACAAGAAATACAGAGCATTGGGAAAGTATTCAGACCTGCTCGATCTACTGTCTCTATTATATTATGACAGACCAGCTCGATCTACTGTCTCTATTATATTATGACAGACCAGCTAGATGCTCCTTTTATTCTCTGTCCCCAACGTTCTAGGCGACCAGTTTTGATAGCCTTTAGCCGCGCCCTCATTTTACTCCTCCTCTGTTCCGCGGGTGATGTGGAGGTAAACCTAGGTCCTGCATGTCCCCAGGCACCCTCATTTGTTGACTTCTGTGATCGAAAAAGCCTTGGTTTCATGCATGTCAACATCAGAAGCCTCCTCCCTAAGTTTGTTCTACTCACTGCTTTAGCACACTCTGCTAACTCTGATGTCCTTGCCGTGTCTGAATCCTGGCTCAGGAAGGCGACCAAAAATTCGGAGATTTCCATACCCAACTATAACATTTTCCATCAAGATAGAACTGCCAAAGGGGGAGGAGTTGCAGTCTACTGCAGAGATAGCCTGCAAAGTAATGTCATACTTTCCAGGTCTATACCCAAACAGTTCGAACTACTAATTTTGAAAATTACTCTCTCCAGAAATAAGTCTCTCACTGTTGCCGCCTGCTACCGACCCCCCTCAGCTCCCAGCTGTGCCCTGGACACCATTTGTGAATTGATCGCCCAACCATCTAGCTACAGAGTTTGTTCTGTTAGGTGACCTAAACTGGGATATGCTTAACACCCCGACAGTCCTACAATCTAAGCTAGATGCCCTCAATCTCACACAAATCATCAAGGAACCCACCAGGTACAACCCTAAATCTGTAAACAAGGGCACCCTCATAGACGTCATCCTGACCAACTGGCTCTCCAAATACACCTCCGCTGTCTTCAACCAGGATCTCAGCGATCACTGCCTCATTGCCTGTATCCGCTACGGAGCCGCAGTCAAACGACCACCCCTCATCACTGTCAAACGCTCCCTAAAACACTTCTGTGAGCAGGCCTTTCTAATCGACCTGGCCCGGGTATCCTGGAAGGACATTGACCTCATCCCGTCAGTTGAGGATGCCTGGTCATTCTTTAAAAGTAACTTCCTCACCATCTTAGATAAGCATGCTCCGTTCAAAAAATGCAGAACTAAGAACAGATAAAGACCTTGGTTCACTCCAGACCTGACTGCCCTCGACCAGCAAAAACACATCCTGTGGCGGACTGCAATAGCATCAAATAGTCCCCACGATATGCAACTGTTCAGGGAGGTCAGGAACCAATACACGCAGTCAGTCAGGAAAGCTAAGGCCAGCTTCTTCAGGCAGAAGTTTGCATCCTGTAGCTCCAACTCCAAAAGGTTCTGGGACACTGTGAAGTCCATGGAGAACAAGAGCACTTCCTCCCAGCTGCCCACTGCACTGAGACTAGCTAACACGGTCACCGCCGATAAACCCATGATTATCGAAAACTTCAACAAGCATTTCTCAACGGCTGGCCATGCCTTCCGCCTGGCTACTCCAACCTCGGCCAACAGCTCCGCCCCCCCCGCAGCTACTCGCCCAAGCCTCTCCATGTTCTCCTTTACCCAAATCCAGATAGCAGATGTTCTGAAAGAGCTGCAAAACCTGGACCCGTACAAATCAGCTGGGTTTGACAATCTGGACCCTCTATTTCTGAAACTATCCGCCGCCATTGTCGCAACTCCTATTACGAGCCTGTTCAACCTCTCTTTCATATCGTCTGAGATCCCCAAGGATTGGAAAGCTGCCGCAGTCATCCCCCTCTTCAAAGGGGGAGACACCCTGGACACAAACTGTTACAGACCTATATCCATCCTGCCCTGCCTATCTAAGGTCTTCGAAAGCCATGTCAACAAACAGGTCACTGACCATCTCGAATCCCACCATACCTTCTTCGCTGTGCAATCTGGTTTCCGAGCCGGTCACGGGTGCACCTCAGCCACGCTCAAGGTACTAAACGATATCATAACCGCCATTGATAAAAGACAGTACTGTGCAGCCGTCTTCATCGACCTTGCCAAGGCTTTCGACTCTGTCAATCACCATATTTTTATAGGCAGACTCAGTAGCCTCGGTTTTTTCGGATGACTGCCTTGCCTGGTTCACCAATTACTTTGCAGACAGAGTTCAGTGTGTCAAATCGGAGGGCATGCTGTCCGGTCCTCTGGCAGTCTCTATGGGGGTGCCAAAGGGTTCAATTCTCAGGCCGACTCTTTTCTCTGTATATATCAATGATGTTGCTCTTGCTGCGGGCGATTCCCTGATCCACCTCTACGCAGACGACACCATTCTATATACTTCCGGCCCGTCCTTGGACACTGTGCTATCTAACCTCCAAACGAGCTTCAATGCCATACAACACTCCTTCCGTGGCCTCCAACTGCTCTTATACGCTAGATATACCAGATATATCTACTTTCTCTATTATTATGACCAGCTAGATAAAACCAAATGCATGCTTTTCAACCGTTCGCTGCCTGCACCCGCACGCCTGACCAGCATCACCACCCTGGATGGTTCCGACCTTGAATATGTGGACATCTATAAGTACCTAGGTGTCTGGCTCGACTGTAAACTCTCCTTCCAGACTCATATCAAACATCTCCAATCGAAAACCAAATCAAGAGTCGGCTTTCTATTCCGCAACAAAGCCTCCTTTACTCACGCCGCCAAACTTACCCTAGTAAAACTGACTATCCAACCGATCCTCGACTTCGGCGATGTCATCTACAAAATTGCTTCCAACACTCTACTCAGAAAACTGGATGCAGTTTATCACAGTGCCATCCGTTTTGTCACTAAAGCACCTTATACCACCCACTACTGCGACTTGTTTACTCTAGTCGGTTGGCCCTCGCTACGTATTCGTCGCCAGACCCACTGGCTCCAGGTCATCTACAAGTCCATGCTAGGTAAAGCTCCGCCTTATCTCAGTTCACTGGTCTCTATTATATTTGACAGACCAGCTAGATCACGATGGCAACACCCATCCGTAGCACGCGCTCCAGCAGGTGTATCTCACTGATCATCCCTAAAGCCAACACCTCATTTGGCCGCCTTTCATTCCAGTTCTCTGCTGCCTGTGACTGGAACGAACTGCAAAAATCGCTGAAGTTGGAGACTTTTATCTCCCTCACCAACTTCAAACATCAGCTATCCGAGCAGCTAACCGATCGCTGCAGCTGTACATAGTCTATTGGTAAATAGCCCAACCATTTTTACCTACCTCATCCCCATACTGTTTTTATTTATTTACTTTTCTGCTCTTTTGCACACCAATATCTCTACCTGTACATGACCATCTGATAATTTATCACTCCAGTGTTAATCTGCAAAATTGTAATTATTCGCCTACCTCCTCATGCCTTTTGCACACAATGTATATAGACCCTTTTTTCTACTGTGTTATTGGCTTGTTAATTGTGTAAGTCTGTGTTGTCTGTTCACACTGCTATGCTTTATCTTTACTGTCTCTATTATATTATGACAGAGCTAGATCTACTGTCTCATTTATAGATACCAGCTATCTACTGTCTCTATTATATTATGTCAGACCAGCTAGATCTACTGTCTCTATTATATTATGACAGACCAGCTAGATCTACTGTCTCTATTATATTATGACAGACCAGCTAGATTTACTGTCTCTATTATATTATGACAGACCAGCTAGATCTACTGTCTCTATTATATTATGACAGACCAGCTATATCTACTGTCTCTATTATATTATGACAGACCAGCTAGATCTACTGTCTCTATTATATTATGACAGACCAGCTATATCTACTGTCTCTATTATATTATGACCAGCTAGATCTACTGTCTCTATTATATTATGCTAGATCTACTGTCTCTATTATATTATGACAGACCAGCTAAATCTACTGTCTCTATTATATTATGACAGACCAGCTAGATCTACTGTCTCTATTATATTATCACAGACCAGCTAGATTTACTGTCTCTATTATATTATGACGGACGAGCTAGATCTACTGTCTCTATGTCTCTATTATATTATGACAGACCAGCTAGATCAACTGTCTCTATTATATTATGACAGACCAGCTAGATCTACTGTCTCTATTATATTATGACAGACCAGCTAGATCTACTGTCTCTATTATATTATGACAGACCAGCTAGATCTACTGTCTCTATTATATTATGA
The DNA here is from genome assembly GCF_021184085.1 of Oncorhynchus gorbuscha. NCBI lineage: Eukaryota > Metazoa > Chordata > Actinopteri > Salmoniformes > Salmonidae > Oncorhynchus > Oncorhynchus gorbuscha. The sequence continues at coordinate 84,527,033 of NC_060176.1, forward strand.
CAGACCAGCTAGATCTACTGTCTCTATTATATTATGACAGACCAGCTAGATCTACTGTCTCTATTATATTATGACAGACCAGCTAGATCTACTGTCTCTATTATATTATGACAGACCAGCTAAATCTACTGTCTCTATTATATTATGACAGACCAGCTAGATCTACTGTCTCTATTATATTATCACAGACCAGCTAGATCTACTGTCTCTATTATATTATGACAGACGAGCTAGATCTACTGCTATATTATGACAGACCAGCTGTCTCTACTGTCTCTATTATATTATGACAGACCAGCTAGATCTACTGTCTCTATTATATTATGATATACCAGATAGATCTACTGTCTCTATTATATTATGACAGACCAGCTAGATCTACTGTCTCTATTATATTATGACAGACCAGCTAGATCTACTGTCTCTATTATATTATGACAGACCAGCTAGATCTACTGTCTCTATTATATTATGACAGACCAGCTAGATCTACTGTCTCTATTATATTATGACAGACCAGCTAGATCTACTGTCTCTATTATATTATGACAGACCAGCTAGATCTACTGTCTCTATTATATTATGACAGACCAGCTAGATCTACTGTCTCTATTATATTATCTAGCTGTCTCTACTGTCTCTATTATATTATGACAGACCAGCTAGATCTACTGTCTCTATTATATTATGACAGACCAGATAGATCTACTGTCTCTATTATATTATGACAGACCAGCTAGATCTACTGTCTCTATTATATTATGACAGACTGTCTCATGACAGACCAGCTAGATCTACTGTCTCTATTATATTATGACAGACCAGCTAGATCTACTGTCTCTATTATATTATGACAGACCAGCTAGATCTACTGTCTCTATTATATTATATTATGACAGACCAGCTAGATCTACTGTCTCTATTATATTATGACAGACCAGCTAGATCTACTGTCTCTCTATTATATTATGACAGACCAGCTAGATCTACTGTCTCTATCTACTGTCTCTATTATATTATGACAGACCAGCTAGATCTACTGTCTCTATTATATTATGACAGACCAGCTAGATCTACTGTCTCTATTATATTATGACAGACCAGCTAGATCTACTGTCTCTATTATATTATGACAGAGACCACTAGATCTATGTCTCTATTATATTATGACAGACCAGCTAGATCTACTGTCTCTATTATATTATGACAGACCAGCTATATCTACTGTCTCTATTATATTATGACAGACCAGCTAGATCTACTGTCTCTATTATATTATGACAGACCAGCTAGATCTACTGTCTCTATTATATTATGACAGACCAGCTAGATCTACTGTCTCTATTATATTATGACAGACCAGCTAGATCTACTGTCTCTATTATATTATGACAGACCAGCTAGATCTACTGTCTCTATTATATTATGACAGACCAGCTAGATCTACTGTCTCTATTATATTATGACAGACCAGCTAGATCTACTGTCTCTATTATATTATGACAGACCAGCTAGATCTACTGTCTCTATTATATTATGACAGACCAGCTAGATCTACTGTCTCTATTATATTATGACAGACCAGCTAGATCTACTGTCTCTATTATATTATGACAGACCAGCTAGATCTACTGTCTCTATTATATTATGACAGACCAGCTAGATCTACTGTCTCTATTATATTATGACAGACCAGCTAGATCTACTGTCTCTATTATATTATGACAGACCAGCTAGATCTACTGTCTCTATTATATTATGACAGACCAGCTAGATTTACTGTCTCTATTATATTATGACAGACCAGCTAGATCTACTGTCTCTATTATATTATGACAGACCAGCTAGATCTCTATTATATTATGACAGACCAGCTAGATCTACTGTCTCTATTATATTATGACAGAGATCTACTGTCTCTATTATATTATGACAGACCAGCTAGATCTACTGTCTCTATTATATTATGACAGACCAGCTAGATCTACTGTCTCTATTATATTATGACAGACCAGCTAGATCTACTGTCTCTATTATATTATGACAGACCAGCTAGATCTACTGTCTCTATTATATTATGACAGACCAGCTAGATCTACTGTCTCTATTATATTATGACAGACCAGCTAGATCTACTGTCTCTACTGTTATATTATGACAGACCAGCTAGATCTACTGTCTCTATTATATTATGACAGACCAGCTAGATCTACTGTCTCTATTATATCATGACAGACCAGTTGATATACTGTCTCTTTCATATTATGACAGACCAGCTAGATGTAGATGTACTGTCTCTATTATATTATGACAGACCAGCTAGATCTACTGTCTCTATTATATTATGACAGACCAGCTAGATCTACTGTCTCTATTATATTATGACAGACCAGCTAGATCTACTGTCTCTATTATATTTATGACAGACCAGCTATATCTACTGTCTCTATTATATTATGACAGACCAGCTAGATCTACTGTCTCTATTATATTATGACAGACCAGCTAGATCTACTGTCTCTATTATATTATGACAGACCAGCTAGATCTACTGTCTCTATTATATTATGACAGACCAGCTAGATCTACTGTCTCTATTATATTATGACAGACCAGCTAGATCTACTGTCTCTATTATATTATGACAGACCAGCTAGATCTACTGTCTCTATGTCTCTATTATATTATGACAGACCAGCTAGATCTACTGTCTCTATTATATTATGACAGACCAGCTAGATCTACTGTCTCTATTATATTATGACAGACCAGCTAGATCTACTGTCTCTATTATATTATGACAGACCAGCTAGATCTACTGTCTCTATTATATTATGACAGACCAGCTAGATCTACTGTCTCTATTATATTATGACAGACCAGCTAGATCTACTGTCTCTATTATATTATGACAGACCAGCTAGATCTACTGTCTCTATTATATTATGACAGACCAGCTAGATCTACTGTCTCTATTATATTATGACAGACCAGCTAGATCTACTGTCTCTATTATATTATGACAGACCAGCTAGAGCTAGATCTATCTACTGTCTCTGACAGACCAGCTAGATCTACTGTCTCTATTATATTATGACAGACCAGCTAGATCTACTGTCTCTATTATATTATGACAGACCAGCTAGATCTACTGTCTCTATTATATTATGACAGACCAGCTAGATCTACTGTCTCTATTATATCTATGATTATATTATGACAGACCAGCTAGATCTACTGTCTCTATTATATTATGACAGACCAGCTAGATCTACTGTCTCTATTATATTATATTATGACAGACCAGCTAGATCTACTGTCTCTATTATATTATGACAGACCAGCTAGATCTACTATTATATTATGACAGACAGTGCTAGATCTACTGTCTCTATTATATTATGACAGACCAGCTAGATCTACTGTCTCTATTATATTATGACAGACCAGCTAGATCTACTGTCTCTATTATATTATGACAGACCAGCTAGATCTAGCTAGAGCTAGATCTACTGTCTCTATTATATTATGACAGACCAGCTAGATCTACTGTCTCTATTATATTATGACAGACCAGCTAGATCTACTGTCTCTATTATATTATGACAGAGATCACTGTCTCTATATTATCTACTGTCTGTCTATTATATTATGACAGACCAGCTAGATCTACTGTCTCTATTATATTATGATGACAGACCAGCTAGATCTACTGTCTGTCTCTATTATATTATGACAGACCAGCTAGATCTACTGTCTCTATTATATTATGACAGACCAGCTATATCTACTGTCTCTATTATATTATGACAGACCAGCTAGATCTACTGTCTCTATTATATTATGACAGACCAGCTAGATCTACTGTCTCTATTATATTATGACAGACCAGCTAGATCTACGTCTCTATTATATTATGACAGACCAGCTAGATCTACTGTCTCTATTATATTATGACAGACCAGCTAGATCTACTGTCTCTATTATATTATGACAGACCAGCTAGATCTACTGTCTCTATTATATTATGACAGACCAGCTAGATCTACTGTCTCTATTATATTATGACAGACCAGCTAGATCTACTGTCTCTATTATATTATGACAGACCAGCTAGAGCTAGTCTCTATTATCTACTGTCTAGATCTACTGTCTCTATTATATTATGACAGACCAGCTAGATCTACTGTCTCTATTATATTATGACAGACCAGCTAGATCTACTGTCTCTATTATATTATGACAGACCAGCTAGATCTACTGTCTCTATTATATTATGACAGACCAGCTAGATCTACTGTCTCTATTATATTATGACAGACCAGCTAGATCTACTGTCTGTCTCTATTATATTATGACAGACTAGATCTACTATATTATGACAGACCAGCTAGATCTACTGTCTCTATTATATTATATTATGACAGACCAGCTAGATCTACTGTCTCTATTTATTATGACAGACCAGCTAGATCTACTGTCTCTATTATATTATGACAGACCAGCTAGATCTACTGTCTCTATTATATTATGACAGACCAGCTAGATCTACTGTCTCTATTATATTATGACAGACCAGCTAGATCTACTGTCTCTATTATATTATGACAGACCAGCTAGATCTACTGTCTCTATTATATTATGACAGACCAGCTAGATCTACTGTCTCTATTATATTATGACAGACCAGCTAGATCACTGTCTCTATTATATTATGACAGACCAGATCTACTGTCTCTATTATATTATGACAGACCAGCTAGATCTACTGTCTCTATTATATTATGACAGACCAGCTAGATCTACTGTCTCTATTATATTATGACAGACCAGCTAGATCTACTGTCTCTATTATATTATGACAGACCAGCTAGATCTACTGTCTCTATTATATTATGACAGACCAGCTAGATCTACTGTCTCTATTATATTATGACAGACAGCAATCTACTGTATCTATTATATGTCTATATCTATTATATTATGACAGACCAGCTAGATCTACTGTCTCTGTCTCTATTATATTATATTATGACAGACCAGCTAGATCTACTGTCTCTATTATATTATGACAGATCTACTGTCTCTATTATATTATGACAGACCAGCTAGATCTAGTCTCTATTATATTATCTACTGTCTCTATTATATTATGACAGACCAGCTAGATCTACTGTCTCTATTATATTATGACAGACCAGCTAGATCTACTGTCTCTATTATATTATGACAGACCAGCTAGATCTACTGTCTCTATTATATTATGACAGACCAGCTAGATCTACTGTCTCTATTATATTATGACAGACCAGCTAGATCTACTGTCTCTGTCTCTATTATATTATGACAGACCAGCTAGATCTACTGACCAGCTAGATCTACTGTCTCTATTATATTATGACAGACCAGCTAGATCTACTGTCTCTATTATATTATGACAGACCAGCTAGATCTACTGTCTCTATTATATTATGACAGACCAGCTAGATCTACTGTCTCTATTATATTATGACAGACCAGCTAGATCTACTGTCTCTATTATATTATGACAGACCAGCTAGATCTACTGTCTCTATTATATTATGACCAGACCAGCTAGATCTACTGTCTCTATATATAGATGACAGACCAGCTAGATCTACTGTCTCTATTATATTATGACAGACCAGCTAGATCTACTGTCTCTATTATATTATGACAGACCAGCTAGATCTACTGTCTCTATTATATTATGACAGACCAGCTAGATCTACTGTCTCTATTATATTATGACAGACCAGCTAGATCTACTGTCTCTATTATATTATGACAGACCAGCTAGATCTACTGTCTCTATTATATTATGACAGACCAGCTAGATCTACTGTCTCTATTATATTATGACAGACCAGCTAGATCTACTGTCTCTATTATATTATGACAGACCAGCTAAATCTACTGTCTCTATTATATTATGACAGACCAGCTAGATCAACTGTCTCTATTATATTATGATATACCAGATAGATCTACTGTCTCTATTATATTATGACAGACCAGCTAAATCTACTGTCTCTATTATAATATGACAGACAAACTAGATCTACTGTCTATTATATTATGACAGACCAGCTAGATCTACTGTCTCTATTATATTATGACAGACCAGCTAATCTACTGTCTCTATTATATTATGACAGACCAGCTAGATCTACTGTCTCTATTATATTATGACAGACCAGCTAGATCTACTGTCTCTATTATATTATGACAGACCAGCTAGATCTACTGTCTCTATTATATTATGACAGACCAGCTAGATCTACTGTCTCTATTATATTATATATTACAGACCAGCTAGATCTACTGTCTCTATTATATTATGACAGACCAGCTAGATCTACTGTCTCTATTATATTATGACAGACCAGCTAGATCTACTGTCTCTATTATATTATGACAGACCAGCTAGATCTACTGTCTCTATATATATATACAGACCAGCTAGATCTACTGTCTCTATTATATTATGACAGACCAGCTAGATCTCTATTATATTATGACAGACCAGCTAGATCTACTGTCTCTATTATATTATGACAGACCAGCTAGATCTACTGTCTCTATTATATTATGACAGACCAGCTAGATCTACTGTCTCTATTATATTATGACAGACCAGCTAGATCTACTGTCTCTATTATATTATGACAGACCAGCTAGATCTACTGTCTCTATTATATTATGACAGACCAGCTAGATCTACTGTCTCTATTATATTATGACAGACCAGCTAGATCTACTGTCTCTATTATATTATGACAGACCAGCTAGATCTACTGTCTCTATTATATTATGACAGACCAGCTAGATCTACTGTCTCTATTATATTATATTAGACCAGCTAGATCTACTGTCTCTATTATATTATGACAGACCAGCTAGATCTACTGTCTCTATATATATTATCTACTGTCTCTATTATATTATGACAGACCAGCTAGATCTACTGTCTCTATTATATTATGACAGACCAGATAGATCTACTGTCTCTATTATATTATGACAGACCAGCTAGATCTACTGTCTCTATTATATTATGACAGACCAGCTAGATCTACTGTCTCTATTATATTATGACAGACCAGCTAGATTTACTGTCTCTATTATATTATGACAGACCAGAGATCTAGATCTCTACAGACCAGCTAGATCTACTGTCTCTATTATATTATGACAGACCAGCTAGATCTACTGTCTCTATTATATTATGACAGACCAGCTAGATCTACTGTCTCTATTATATTATGACAGACCAGCTAGATCTACTGTCTCTATTATATTATGACAGACCAGCTATATCTACTGTCTCTATTATATTACGACAGACCAGCTAGATCTACTGTCTCTATTATATTATGGCAGACCAGATAGATCTCATAATATAATAGAGACAGTAGATCTAGCTGGTCTGTCATAATATAATAGAGACAGTAGATCTAGCTGGTCTGTCATAATATAATAGAGACAGTAGATCTAGCTGGTCTGTCATAATATAATAGAGACAGTAGATCTAGCTGGTCTGTCATAATATAATAGAGACAGTAGATCTAGCTGGTCTGTCATAATATAATAGAGACAGTAGATCTAGCTGGTCTGTCATAATATAATAGAGACAGTAGATCTAGCTGGTCTGTCATAATATAATAGAGACAGTAGATATAGCTGGTCTGTCAGAGACAGTAGATCTAGCTGGTCTGTCATAATATAATAGAGACAGTAGATTTAGCTGGTCTGTCATAATATAATAGAGACAGTAGATCTAGCTGGTCTGTCATAATATAATAGAGACAGTAGATCTAGCTGGTCTGTCATAATATAATAGAGAGCTGGTCTGTCAGTAGATATAGCTGGTCTGT